>NC_091464.1:94416411-94551411 GCF_027789765.1 Dendropsophus ebraccatus
AGATACTCCCGCAGCTCCCAGAAAGCAGCAGACATTGAGCACCGGGCAGCAGACACTGGGCACCGGGCAGCAGACACTGGGCACCGGGCAGCAGACATTGGGCACCGGGCAGCAGACACTGGGCACCGGGCAGCAGACATTGAGCACCGGGCAGCAGACACTGGGCACCGGGCAGCAGACACTGGGCACCGGGCAGCAGACATTGGGCACCGGGCAGCAGACACTGGGCACCGGGCAGCAGACACTGGGCACCGGGCAGCAGACATTGGGCACCGGGCAGCAGACACTGGGCACCGGGCAGCAGACACTGAGCACCGGGCAGCAGACACTGAGCACCGGGCAGCAGACACTGGGCACCGGGCAGCAGACACTGGGCACCGGGCAGCAGACATTGGGCACCGGGCAGCAGACATTGGGCACCGGGCAGCAGACACTGGGCACCGGGCAGCAGACATTGGGCACCGGGCAGCAGACACTGGGCACCGGGCAGCAGACATTGGGCACCGGGCAGCAGACACTGGGCACCGGGCAGCAGACACTGAGCACCGGGCAGCAGACACTGGGCACCGGGCAGCAGACATTGGGCATCACTCACCTCTCAGAGCCGTCACGGCGCCCAGCACCAGGCAGATCCCCCACGGTCCCGTCCTCCTCCTCATCCTGCAGGGGGCACCGGTGCCCGGGGGTCTCGGGAAACTCCAAGTCTCCTATATCCAGTGGCGGCAGTCAGCGGCGCAGTCCCGGGCGCATGGGTGCCGAGCCTCCCGGTACCGGCCAGGGCATGGGCTGCGATCCACCGGATCCCTGGAATCCCGGAGCGAGGAGGATCCTGCACCAACTCCAGGGAGGATGCGCACAGGAGCCAGCTGGGGGCCACTGCGGGGGCCACACTACACCCGGCCGCAGGGCACCAGGCTGTGCCAAGGGAGGAGATCACTGCCAGGAGGACTGCGGGCACAGAGCGGGGGGCAGCGGGGGGCACAGAGCCGGGGGGCAGCGGGGGGCACAGAGTGGGGGGCTGCGGGCACAGAGCCGGGGGGCCCAGAGTGGGGGGCTGCGGGCACAGAGCCGGGGGGCCCAGAGTGGGGGGCAGCGGGCACAGTGCGGGGGGCTGCGGGGGGCACAGAGCCGGGGGGCAGCGGGGGGCACAGAGTGGGGGGCAGCGGGCACAGAGAGGGGGGCTGCCGGCCAGGAGAGTCAGGGGGCACAGGGATTAACCCCTGCAGGGCTGCGGCTGGGCATGCACACGATTAACCCTTGGCAGCTGGGGTACAGACAGCGGCTCCGGTCCTGGCGGGCTCCGGGCTGATCCTTGCCATACACGGGGAGCAGAGAACCGGCACTCCGGCCCGGTGCTGGGCACTGCTGTCTCCGGAGTGTCCGCTCGACACGTGTTCCCTCCTTCTCCCCCTCTCTCTCCATTGACAGAGCCGTCTCCGAGCAACCCGGGGACGCCGCCACCCCCGCCTGCCCGGACGGCCGGGGCTCAGGATGCGATTATTCTTATACCGTGAGTTACGGCGCCCTCTGCCGGTGAGATGTGATAACTGCAGCTGTGAGCTGAGGGATGCGGCAGCGGGCGCGGGAGGCTGCGGAGACCGGGTCACCGGGCGGGTGTGGGACAGGGAGGACGGGCGGGTGCAGGGTGCTCTGCATGGAGGACGGGCGGGTGCAGGGTGCTCTGCATGGAGGACGGGCGGGTGCAGGGTGCTCTGCATGGAGGACGGGCGGGTGCAGGGTGCTCTGCATATAGGACGGGCGGGTGCAGGGTGCTCTGCATATAGGACGGGTGGGTGCAGGGTGCTCTGCATATAGGACGGGTGGGTGCAGGGTGCTCTGCATATAGGACGGGTGGGTGCAGGGTGCTCTGCATGGAGGACGGGCGGGTGCAGGGTGCTCTGCATATAGGACGGGCGGGTGCAGGGTGCTCTGCATATAGGACGGGTGGGTGCAGGGTGCTCTGCATATAGGACGGGCGGGTGCAGGGTGCTCTGCATGGAGGACGGGCGGGTGCAGGGTGCTCTGCATGGAGGACGGGTGGGTGCAGGGTGCTCTGCATGGAGAACGGGCGGGTGCAGGGTGCTCTGCATATAGGACGGGTGGGTGCAGGGTGCTCTGCATATAGGACGGGTGGGTGCAGGGTGCTCTGCATATAGGACGGGTGGGTGCAGGGTGCTCTGCATATAGGACGGGTGGGTGCAGGGTGCTCTGCATATAGGACGGGTGGGTGCAGGGTGCTCTGCATATAGGACGGGCGGGTGCAGGGTGCTCTGCATGGAGGACGGGCGGGTGCAGGGTGCTCTGCATGGAGGACGGGCGGGTGCAGGGTGCTCTGCATGGAGGACGGGTGGGTGCAGGGTGCTCTGCATGGAGGACGGGTGGGTGCAGGGTGCTCTGCATGGAGGACGGGTGCAGGGTGCTCTGCATAGAGGGTGGGTGCAGGGTGCTCTGCATAGAGGGTGGGTGCAGGGTGCTCTGCTTGGAGGACAGGGCCCTATATACAGGGAGCGCTGCTGGCTACAATGTGGGCACTTCCCACTGCATGCAGGATGTCCTGGACTGTATACACAGAGCTCTGCACAGGAGAGGGGGTGCTCTGCACAGGAGACGGGGTGCTCAGCACAGGAGACGGGGTGCTCTGCACAGGAGACGGGGTGCTCTGCACGGGAGACGGGGTGCCCAGCACGGGAGCCGGGGTGCTCTGCACAGGAGACTGGGTGCTCAGCACAGGAGACTGGGTGCTCAGCACAGGAGACGGGGTGCTCTGCACAGGAGACGGGGTGCTCAGCACAGGAGACGGGGTGCACTGCACAGGAGAGGGGGTGCTCTGCACAGGAGAGGGGGTGCTCAGCACAGGAGACTGGGTGCTCAGCACAGGAGACGGGGTGCTCAGCACAGGAGACGGGGTGCACTGCACAGGAGACGGGGTGCTCAGCACAGGAGACGGGGTGCTCTGCACAGGAGACGGGATGCTCAGCACAGGAGACGCAGTGCTCTGCATAGGAGACAGGGTGCTGTGCACAGAAGATGGGGTGCTCTGCATAGGAGACAGGGTGCTGTGCACAGAAGATGGGGTGCTCTGCATAGGAGATGAGGCGTGCTGAACATTACAGATGGCTTTCAGTATATTTTACAGGGTTTCTGCACATTGTAAAAGGTTTTCTGGTTCCTCATCCTTTTCTGTCCTGACTCCTCAGCCTTCTGCTCCCTTGTTCTTCATCCTCCTGTGGTGCACCCCCGGGGTGATGTTATATTAGATGGTCGGCCGGTCACTTGCTAGGTGATCAGGTGTGACTCCACGCCGGGAAGGTTGCCGAGATACAGCCGGACCTTGGAGTGTTACTTTGTGACGCCAGTGCCGGGTAGGCACACAGGTGTGATGGCACACTTGCTTTTAGTTGACAAGACTGGTTGTACCCTTTTCCTCTGTGGTCAGTGTCCTGCCAGGCTGCTACGGGGTCCCTTGGCTTAGTGTGCTCACGGATGGCCAGAGCGTATAGTGACCCTCCCAGAATGTAGGAACCGCCACCCACAGAAAGGGGAAGTGTCCCAAGGTTGCGGTGTGTGCTGTGTTGGTGGAAAGCAAAAGATCCCAAAGTCTCTAACTTAAATAATCTTGTTTTACTAAGAAGATACGTGCTTGTGGCAAGGTTACACGGTTATGAGGTGTCTCTTGGTAAAGCACTTTGTAATACACTTGACAATAGTTCCAGATGAATATTTGGCAATATAGTAACCGAATCTGTAGTAGGAATGTAGTGTAGGATATAGTCGTCCCGACTGAGTAGTGTATTGAGTGATACAAAGAAGCAGAGTAGCAGAGGGGAGGATGCCGTGAGAGTCCCAACCCAAGTAGTACTGTGCTCTGCCGGGATGCTGGAGGATGAGGTAGAAGAATACTTAGAAGAAGAAGAGAACACCTGTGCCTGTGTATTGACCGTTGATTAGTCGTCACACCACCTTATGCCCACGAGACTCGGCTGAACCTTCCTAGGGGGTGACACAGGCCCCAGACCTTGTTACCTGGGATGAGCGGAATGCTGAGGATTTCCTGCTGACAACCACGCTCTGAGACAGAGTTCCTAGGCTTACTGCAACTTTGCTCTGTCTGGATCAGTTTCTAGTTTCTGTGGCTTTGTTGTGGATACTGTCCTGCACTGTTACCTCTCCTTATCCACGGCGTGGGTTCTGGTTGTCTCTGACCTATCCTCTCCTAAAAAGGGGTTTAACAGTGCAGTAGTCTCATGTAGCGTTACTGAGTAGAAAACTGTGAGCTGTGTCTTGTCTTGCTTCCTACCCATACAGGGTTCTAGCTAAGACTGACCTACTCTTCCCGTCTCCCAGGGGATCTAAGGTGCGCTGTGAGTGGGTGAGAAGTGCAATAGAATAGAAGAAGAACAGATTCCTATTGGTCTACAGATTCATGTGACATACAAAGAAACAATAACCCTTTATACACTTCAGCTGGCCAGCTTTCAAATACACATAACTAATAGAGTAAAATCTAGTGGCGAAACTTTAGAACGACTTTCATCACCACATAAGTACAATAAGTACAGTCTTTTGCGAAGGATGTATATAGCAGTAATACCTGTGGTAGGACACCACACTTCGCCTTGGCACATCCTTCTCCTCTCTAGCTCACCATCCTTCTCCTCCCTTGCTCCTCATCCTTCTCCTCCCTGGCTCCTCATCCTTCTCCTCCCATGCTCCTCATCCTTCTCCTCCCTGGCTCCTCATCCTTCTCCATCCTGGCTCCTCATCCTTCTCCATCCTGGCTCCTCATCCTTCTCCTCCCTGGCTCCTCATCCTTCTCCTCCCTGGCTCCTCATCCTTCTCCTCCCTGGCTCCTCATCCTTCTCCTCCCTGGCTCCTCGTCCTTCTCCTCCCTGGCTCCTCATCCTTCTCCATCCTGACTTCTCATCCATCTCCTCCCTGGCTCCTCATCCTTCTCCATCCTGGCTCCTCATCCTTCTCCTCCCTGGCTCTTCATCCTTCTTCATCCTGGCTCCTCATCCTTCTCCTCCCTGGCTCCTCATCCTTCTCCTCCCTGGCTACTCATCCTTCTCCTCCCTGGCTCTTCATCCTTCTTCATCCTGGCTCCTCATCCTTCTCCTCCCTGGCTCCTCATCCTTCTCCTCCCTGGCTCCTCATCCTTCTCCTCCCTGGCTCCTCATCCTTCTCCTCCCATGCTCCTCATCCTTCTCCTCCCTGGCTCCTCATCCTTCTCCATCCTGGCTCCTCATCCTTCTCCATCCTGGCTCCTCATCCTTCTCCTCCCTGGCTCCTCATCCTTCTCCTCCCTGGCTCCTCATCCTTCTCCTCCCTGGCTCCTCATCCTTCTCCATCCTGGCTCCTCATCCTTCTCCTCCCTGGCTCCTCATCCTTCTCCACCCTGGCTCCTCATCCTTCTCCTCCCTGGCTCCTCATCCTCCTCCCATGCTCCTCATCCTTCTCCTCCCTGGCTCCTCATCCTTCTCCTCCCTGGCTCCTCATCCTTCTCCTCCCTGGCTCCTCATCCTTCTCCTCCCTGGCTCCTCATCCTTCTCCTCCCTGGCTCCTCATCCTTTTCCTCCCATGCTCCTCATCCTTTTCCTCCCATGCTCCTCATCCTTCTCCTCCCTGGCTCCTCATCCTTCTTCATCCTGGCTCCTCATCCTTCTCCATCCTGGCTCCTTATCCTTCTCCTCCCTGGCTCCTCATCCTTCTCCATCCTGGCTCCTCATCCTTCTCCTCCCTGGCTCCTCATCCTTCTCTTCCTTGGCTCCTCATCCTTCTCCTCCCTGGCTCCTCATCCTTCTCCTCCCTGGCTCCTCATCCTTCTCCATCCTGGCTCCTCATCCTTCTCCATCCTGGCTCCTCATCCTTCTCCTCCCTGGCTCCTCATCCTTCTCCTCCCTGGCTCCTCATCCTTCTCTTCCTTGGCTCCTCATCCTTCTCCTCCCTGGCTCCTCATCCTTCTCCATCCTGACTTCTCATCCTTCTCCTCCCTGGCTCCTCATCCTTCTCATCCCATGCTCCTCATCCTTCTCCTCCCTGGCTCCTCATCCTTCTCCATCCTGGCTCCTCATCCTTCTCCATCCTGGCTCCTCATCCTTCTCCTCCCTGGCTCCTCATCCTTCTCCTCCCTGGCTCCTCATCCTTCTCCTCCCTGGCTCCTCATCCTTCTCCATCCTGGCTCCTCATCCTTCTCCTCCCTGGCTACTCATCCTTCTCCTCCCTGGCTCTTCATCCTTCTTCATCCTGGCTCCTCATCCTTCTCCTCCCTGGCTCCTCATCCTTCTCCATCCTGGCTCCTCATCCTTCTCCTCCCTGGCTCCTCATCCTTCTCCTCCCTGGCTCCTCATCCTTCTCCTCCCTGGCTCCTCATCCTTCTCCTCCCATGCTCCTCATCCTTCTCCTCCCTGGCTCCTCATCCTTCTCCATCCTGGCTCCTCATCCTTCTCCATCCTGGCTCCTCATCCTTCTCCTCCCTGGCTCCTCATCCTTCTCCTCCCTGGCTCCTCATCCTTCTCCTCCCTGGCTCCTCATCCTTCTCCATCCTGGCTCCTCATCCTTCTCCTCCCTGGCGCCTCATCCTTCTCCACCCTGGCTCCTCATCCTTCTCCTCCCTGGCTCCTCATCCTCCTCCCATGCTCCTCATCCTTCTCCTCCCTGGCTCCTCATCCTTCTCCTCCCTGGCTCCTCATCCTTCTCCTCCCTGGCTCCTCATCCTTCTCCTCCCTGGCTCCTCATCCTTTTCCTCCCATGCTCCTCATCCTTCTCCTCCCTGGCTCCTCATCCTTCTTCATCCTGGCTCCTCATCCTTCTCCATCCTTGCTCCTCATCCTTTTCCTCCCTGGCTCCTTATCCTTCTCCTCCCTGGCTCCTCATCCTTCTCCATCCTGGCTCCTCATCCTTCTCCTCCCTGGCTCCTCATCCTTCTCTTCCTTGGCTCCTCATCCTTCTCCTCCCTGGCTACTCATCCTTCTCCATCCTGACTTCTCATCCTTCTCCTCCCTGGCTCCTCATCCTTCTCCATCCTGACTTCTCATCCATTCTCCTCCCTGGCTCCTCATCCTTCTCCTCCCTGGCTCCTCATCCTTCTCCATCCTGGCTCCTCGTCCTTCTCCATCCTGGCTCCTCGTCCTTCTCCTCCCTGGCTCCTCGTCCTTCTCCACCCTGGCTCCTCATCCTTCTCCACCCTGGCTCCTCATCCTTCTCCACCCTGGCTCATCATCCTTTTCCTCCCTGGCTCCTCATCCTTTTCCAACCTGGCTCCTCATCCTTCTCCTCCCTGGCTCCTCATCCTTCTTTTCCTTGGCTCCTCATCCTTCTCCTCCCTGGCTCCTCATCCTTCTCCATCCTGACTTCTCATCCTTCTCCTCCCTGGCTCCTCATCCTTCTCCATCCTGGCTCCTCATCCTTCTCCTCCCTGGCTTCTCATCCTCCTCCCATGCTCCTCATCCTTCTCCTCCCTGGCTCCTCATCCTTCTCCTCCCTGGCTCCTTATCCTTCTCCTCCCTGGCTCCTCATCCTTCTTCATCCTGGCTCCTCATCCTTCTCCATCCTGTCTCCTCATCCTTCTCCTCCCTTGCTCCTCATCCTTCTCCTCCCTGGCTCCTCATCCTTCTCCATCCTGACTTCTCATCCTTCTCCTCCCTGGCTCCTCATCCTTCTCCTCCCTGGCTCCTCATCCTTCTCTTCCTTGGCTCCTCATCCTTCTCCTCCCTGGCTCCTCATCCTTCTCCTCCCTGGCTCCTCATCCTTTTCCTCCCTGGCTCCTCATCCTTTTCCTCCCTGGCTCCTCATCCTTCTCCATCCTGGCTCCTCATCCTTTTCCTCCCTGGCTCCTCATCCTTCTCCATCCTGGCTCCTCATCCTTCTCCATCCTGGCTCCTCATCCTTCTTCATCCTGGCTCCTTATCCTTTTCCTCCCATGCTCCTCATCCTTCTCCATCCTGGCTCCTCATCCTTCTCCTCCCTGGCTCCTTATCCTTTTCCTCCCGTGCTCCTCATCCTTCTCCATCCTGGCTCCTCATCCTTCTTCATCCTGGCTCCTCATCCTTCTTCATCCTGGCTCCTCATCCTTCTTCATCCTGGCTCCTCATCCTTCTCCATCCTGGCTCCTCATCCTTCTCCTCCCTGGCTCCTCATCCTTTTCCTCCCTGGCTCCTCATCCTTCTCCATCCTGACTTCTCATCCTTCTCCTCCCTGGCTCCTCATCCTTCTCTTCCTTGGCTCCTCATCCTTCTCCTCCCTGGCTCCTCATCCTTCTCCATCCTGACTTCTCATCCTTCTCCTCCCTGGCTCCTTATCCTTCTCCTCCCTGGCTCCTCATCCTTTTCCTCCCTGGCTCCTCATCCTTCTTCATCCTGGCTCCTCATCCTTCTCCATCCTGGCTCCTCATCCTTCTCCATCTTGGCTCCTCATCCTTCTCCATCTTGGCTCCTAATTCTTCTCCTCCCTGACTCCTCAGCCTTTTCCTCCCTTGCTCCTCATCCTTCTCCATCCTGGCTCCTCATCCTTCTCCTCCCTGGCTCCTCATCCTTCTCCTCCCTGGCTCCTCATCCTTCTCTTCCTTGGCTCCTCATCCTTCTCCTCCCTGGCTCCTCATCCTTCTCCATCCTGACTTCTCATCCATCTCCTCCCTGGCTCCTCATCCTTCTCCTCCCTGGCTCCTCATCCTTCTCCATCCTGGCTCCTCATCCTTCTCCTCCCTGGCTCCTCATCCTTCTCTATCCTGACTCCTCAGCCTTTTCCTCCCTTGCTCCTCATCCTTCTCCTCCCTTTCTCCTCATACATCTTCTCTCTGGCTCCTTACCCTTCTCCTTTCTGGCTCCTCATCCTTCCCCTTCCTGCTCATCATCCTCCCCCTTGTATATCAGCCTTCTCCATGGGCTCCTCATCCTTTTTCTCATTGGCTCCTCAACTTTCTCCTCCCTTGCTCCTAAACTTTTCACTTTCTGGCTCCTCATCCTTCTTCTCTGATTTCTCAGCTGTCTCCTCCGTCTTTCTCCTCCCTGGTCCTAATCCTTCTCCTGCCTTTCTCCTCCTCATTTTCATCCTCCTTCCTGGCTTCTCATTATTTTCTCTCTGGCTTCCCATCCCTCTACTCCCTGCTTCTTAGCCTTCTTCTCCTTTGCTCCTCATTCTCCTCCCTGGCTCTTCATCACACACCAGTCTGCTTTATCCTTCTCCCTGGATCCTTATCCTTCTTCTCCCTGGATTCATACTTTTCTTTCCTCATTTGCTCCTCATATGTTTCTTCTTCTGGCTCATCTGCCTTTTCCTCCCTGGCCCCTTATCCTTCTCCCTGGCTCCTCATATTTGTTCTCTCTGGCTCCTTGCCTCCTCCCTGGATTCTCTCATTTTTCTCCTCCTTGGCTCCTCCTCCTCCCTGGATTCTCTCCTCTTTCTCCTACTTGGCTCCTCCTCCTCCCTGGGCTCTCTCCTCTTTCTCCTCCTTGCTCCTCCTCCTCCCTGGGTTCTCTCCTCATTCTCTTCCTTGGCTCCTCCTCCCTGGGTTCTCTCCTCTTTCTCCTTCTTGGCTCCTCCTCCCTGGGTTCTCTCCTCTTTCTCCTCCTTGGCTCCTCCTCCCTGGGTTCTCTCCTCTTTCTCCTCCTTGCTCCTCCTCCTCCCTGGTTTCTCTCCTCTTTCTCCTCCTTGCTTCTCCTCCTCACTGGATTCTCTTCTCTTTTTCCTCCTTGGCTCCTCCTTCCTGGATTCTCTCCTCTTTCTCCTCCTTGCTCCTCCTCCTCCCTGGATTCTCTCATCTTTCTCCTCCTTGGCCCCTCCTCCCTGGGTTCTCTGCTCTTTCTCCTCCTTGGCTCCTCCTCCCTGGGTTCTTTTCTCTTTCTCCTCCTTGGCTCCTCCTCCCTGGGTTCTCTCCTCTTTCTCCTTCTTGGCTCCTCCTCCCTGAGTTCTCTCCTCTTTCTCCTCCTTGCTCCTCCTCCTCCCTGGATTCTTTCCTCTTTCTCCTCCTTGCTCCTCCTCCTCCCTGGATTCTCTTCTCTTTCTCTTCCTTGGCTCCTCCCTTCTGGATTCTCTTCTCTTTCTCCTCCTTGGTCCTCCTCCTCCCTGGGTTCTCTCCTCTTACTCCTCCTTGGCTCCTCCTCCCTGGGTTCTCTCCTCTTTCTCCTTGTTGGCTCCTCCTCCCTGGGTTCTCTCCTCTTTCTCCTCCTTGGCTCCTCCTCCCTGGGTTCTCTCCTCTTTCTCCTCCTTGGCTTCTCCTCCTCCCTGGATTCTCTCCTCTTTCTCCTCCTTGGCTCCTCCTTCCTGGATTCTCTCCTCTTTCTCCTCCTTGCTCCTCCTCCTCCCTGGATTTTCTCATCTTTCTCCTCCTTGGCCCCTCCTCCCTGGGTTCTCTGCTCTTTCTCCTCCTTGGCTCCTCCTCCCTGGGTTCTCCTCTTTCTCCTCCTTGGCTCCTCCTCCCTGGGTTCTCTCCTCTTTCTCCTCCTCCTCCCTGGGTTCTCTCCTCTTTCTCCTCCTTGCTCCTCCTCCTCCCTGGGTTCTCTCCTTTTTCTCCTCCTTGCTCCTCCTCCTCCCTGGATTCTCTTCTCTTTCTCTTCCTTGGCTCCTCCCTTCTGGATTCTCTTCTCTTTCTCCTCCTTGCTCCTCCTCCCTGGGTTCTCTCCTCTTTCTCCTCCTTTGCTCCTCCTCCTCCCTGGGCTCTCTCTTCTTTCTCCTCTTTGCTCCTCCTCCTCCCTGGGTTCTCTCCTCATTCTCCTCCTTGGCTCCTCCTCCCTTGGTTCTCTCCTCTTTCTCCTTGTTGGCTCCTCCTCCCTGGGTTCTCTCCTCTTTCTCCTCCTTGGCTCCTCCTCCCTGGGTTCTCTCCTCTTTCTCCTCCTTGCTCCTCCTCCTCCCTGGTTTCTCTCCTCTTTCTCCTCCTTGCTTCTCCTCCTCCCTGGATTCTCTTCTCTTTTTCCTCCTTGGCTCCTCCTTCCTGGATTCTCTCCTCTTTCTCCTCCTTGCTCCTCCTCCTCCCTGGATTCTCTCATCTTTCTCCTCCTTGGCCCCTCCTCCCTGGGTTCTCTGCTCTTTCTCCTCCTTGGCTCCTCCTCCCTGGGTTATTTTCTCTTTCTCCTCCTTGGCTCCTCCTCCCTGGGTTCTCTCCTCTTTCTCCTTCTTGGCTCCTCCTCCCTGGGTTCTCTCCTCTTTCTCCTCCGTGCTCCTCCTCCTCCCTGGGTTCTCTTCTCTTTCTCTTCCTTGGCTCCTCCCTTCTGGATTCTCTTCTCTTTCTCCTCCTTGCTCCTCCTCCTCCCTGGGTTCTCTCCTCTTACTCCTCCTTGGCTCCTCCTCCCTGGTTTCTCTCCTCTTTCTCCTCCTTGGCTCCTCCTCCCTGGGTTCTCTCCTCTTTCTCCTCCTTGACTTCTCCTCCTCCCTGGGTTCTCTCCTCTTTCTCCTCCTTGACTTCTCCTCCTCCCTGGGTTCTCTCATCTTTCTCCTCCTTGACTTCTCCTCCTCCCTGGGTTCTCTCCTCTTTCTCCTCCTTGGCTTCTCCTCCTACCTGGATTCTCTCCTCTTTCTCCTCCTTGGCTCCTCCTTCCTGGATTCTCTCCTCCTTGCTCCTCCTCCTCCCTGGATTTTCTCATCTTTCTCCTCCTTGGCCCCTCCTCCCTGGGTTCTATGCTCTTTCTCCTCCTTGGCTCCTCCTCCCTGGGTTCTCCTCTTTCTCCTCCTTGGCTCCTCCTCCCTGGGTTCTCTCCTCTTTCTCCTCCTTGCTCCTCCTCCTTCCTGGGTTCTCTCCTCTTTCTCCTCCTTGCTCCTCCTCCTCCCTGGGTTCTCTCCTCTTTCTCCTCCTTGCTCCTCCTCCTCCCTGGGTTCTCTCCTCTTTCTCCTCCGTGCTCCTCCTCCTCCCTGGGTTCTTTCCTCTTTCTCCTCCTTGCTCCTCCTCCCTGGGTTCTCTCCTCTTTCTCCTCCTTGGCTCCTCCTCCCTGGGTTCTCTCTTCTTTCTCCTCCTTGGCTCTTCCTCCCTTGGTTCTCTCCTCTTTCTCCTCCTTGGCTCCTCCTCCCTGGGTTCTCTCTTCTTTCTCCACCTTGGCTTCTCCTCCTCCCTGGATTCTCTCCTCTTTCTCCTCCTTGGCTCCTCCTTCCTGGATTCTCTCCTCTTTCTCCTCCTTGCTCCTCCTCCTCCCTGGATTCTCTCATCTTTCTCCTCCTTGCTGCTGCTCCTCCCTGGGTTCTCTTCTCTTTCTCCTCCTTGGCTCCTCCTTCCTGGGTTCTCTCCTCTTTCTCCTCCTTGCTGCTCCTCCTCCCTGGGTTCTCTTCTCTTTCTCCTCCTTGGCTCCTCCTCCCTGGGTTCTCTTGTCTTTCTACTCCTTGGCTCCTCCTTCCTGGATTCTCTCCTCTTTCTACTCCTTGGCTCCTCCTTCCTGGATTCTCTCCTCTTTATCCTCCTTGGCTCCTCTTCCCTGGATTCTCTCCTCTTTATCCTCCTTGGCTCCTCCTCCCTGGATTCTCTCATCTTTCTCCTCCTTGGCTCCTTCCTCCCTGGGTTCTCTCCTCTTTCTCCTCCTTGGCTCCTCCTCCCTGGATTCTTTCCTCTTTCTCCTCCTTGGCTCCTCCTCCCTGGGTTCCCTCCTCTTTCTCCTCCTTGGCTCCTCCTCCCTGGGTTCTCTCCTCTTTCTCCTCCTTGGCTCCTCCTCCCTGGGTTCTCTCCTCTTTCTCCTCCTTGGCTCCTCCTCCCTGGGTTCTTTCCTCTTTCTCCTCCTTGGCTCCTCCTCCCTGGGTTCTCTCCTCTTTTTCCTCCTTGCTCCTCCTCCCTGGGTTCTCTCCTCTTTCTCCTCCTTGCTCCTCCTCCTCCCTGGGTTCTCTCCTCTTTCTCCTCCTTGACTCCTCCTTCCTCGGTTCTCTCCTCTTTCTCCTCCTTGGCTCCTCCCCCCTGTGTTCTCTTCTCTTTCTCCTCCTTGGCTTCTCCTCCCTGGGTTCTCTCCTCTTTCTCCTCCTCCTCCCTGGGTTCTCTCCTCTTTCTTCTCCTTGCTCCTCCTCCTCCCTGGGTTCTCTCCTCTTTCTCCTCCTTGGCTCCTCCTTCCTCGGTTCTCTCCTCTTTCTCGTCCTTGGCTCCTCCTCCCTGGGTTCTCTCCTCTTTCTCCTCCTTGGCTCCTCCTTCCTGGATTCTCTCCTCTTTCTCCTCCTTGCTCCTCCTCCTCCCTGGATTCTCTCATCTTTCTCCTCCTTGGCTCCTCCTCCCTGGGTTCTCTCCTCTTTCTCCTCCTTGGCTCCTTCCTCCCTGGGTTCTCTCCTCTTTCTGTTCTTGGCTTCTCCTCCCTGGGTTCTCTTCTCTTTCTCCTCTTTGGCTCCTCCTCCCTGGGTTCTCTTCTCTTTCTCCTCCTTGGCTCCTCCTCCCTGGTTTCTCTTCTCTTTCTCCTCCTTGGCTCCTCCTCCCTGGGTTCTCTCCTCTTTCTCCTCCTTGGCTCCTCCTCCCTGGGTTCTCTTCTCTTTCTCCTCCTTGGCTTCTCCTCCCTGGGTTCTCTCCTCTTTCTCCTTTTTCTCCTCCTCCTCCCTGGGTTCTCTCCTCTTTCTCCTCCTTGCTCCTCCTCCTCCCTGGGCTCTCTCCTCTTTCTCTTCCTTGGCTCCTCCTCCCTTGGTTCTCCTCTCTTTCTCCTCCTTGGCTCCTCCTCCCTGGGATCTCTCCTCTTTCTCCTCCTTGGCTCCTCCTCCCTGGGTTCTCTCCTCTTTCTCCTCCTTGGCTCCTCCCCCCTGGGTTCTCTCCTCTTTCTCCTCCTTGGCTCCTCCTTCCTCGGTTCTCTCCTCTTTCTCCTCCTTGGCTCCTCCCCCCTGGGTTCTCTTCTCTTTCTCCTCCTTGGCTTCTCCTCCCTGGGTTCTCTCCTCTTTCTCCTCTTTCTCCTCCTCCTCCCTGGCCCTTTATCTTTCTCCCCTTAGTTTTTTTCATTTTACATCCTGGCATTTTATCTCTTTCTTCTCTTTGATTCCCCATCTTTCTCCTCCCTAGCACCTAACCCTTCTCCAACCTGGCCCCCTTTTAAACCGTTAGACACTAACAGGAGACTGTCAGCAGGTTAGACTGTGCACACCTACTGCTATGGGCTAAGAGGTCATTGAGACATAGTCATACTGGGCTGAACCCAAACTGTTCACACTTTTCTATATAGTGTATTTTCCGAATCACTAAGTAGTAGCGGGCACAGATCAAAGATCATTCAACAGCAGCTTGCTGACAGTTTCCATCTAACAGTGTCAGAGGTGCTGAATTGTATATTCAATATACTTGTAAAGTGAATGAGATAGTGTCAGAGACACAGATCCCAATGGTGACATCCTATAGAGAGACATTCAGCACCAGGGACAGCGGCGTCTCCGGCAGAAGAGAGAAGAGCTGGATCATCAATGGGCTTATGGGCAGAGAGGAGCCACAGTCTCTTCTATCTACCAGGGTAGTGGGCAGAGAGGAGCCTCAGTCTCTTCTATCTACCAGGGTAGTGAGCAGAGAGGAGCCACAGTCTCTTCTATCTACCAGGGTAGTGGGCAGAGAGGAGCCACAGTCTCTTCTATCTATCTACAGTACCAGGGTAGTGGGCAGAGAGGAGCCACAGTCTCTTCTATCTACTAGGGTAGTGGGCAGAGAGGAGCCACAGTCTCTTCTATCTACCAGGGTAGTGGGCAGAGAGGAGCCACAGTCTCTTCTATCTACCAGGGTAGTGGGCAGAGAGGAGCCACAGTCTCTTCTATCTACCAGTGTAGTGGGCAGAGAGGAGCCACAGTCTCTTCTATCTACCAGGGTAGTGGGCAGAGAGGAGCCACAGTCTCTTCTCTCTACAGTACCAGGGTAGTGGGCAGAGAGAAGCCACAGTCTCTTCTATCTACCAGGGTAGAGGGCAGAGAGGAGCCACAGTCTCTTCTATCTACCAGGGTAGTGGGCAGAGAGGAGCCACAGTCTCTTCTCTCTACAGTACCAGGGTAGTGGGCAGAGAGAAGCCACAGTCTCTTCTATCTACCAGGGTACTGGGCAGAGAGAATCCACAGTCTCTTCTATATACCAGGGTAGTGGGCAGAGAGGAGCCACAGTCTCTTCTATCTTCATTACCAGGGTAGTGAGCAGAGAGGAGCCACAGTCTCTTCTATCTACCAGGGTAGTGGGCAGAGAGGAGCCACAGTCTCTTCTGTCTACCAGAGTAATGGGCAGAGAGGAGCCACAGTCTCTTCTATCTACCAGGGTACTGGGCAGAGAGAAGCCACAGTCTCTTCTATCTACCAGGGTAGTGGACAGAGAGAAGCCACAGTCTCTTCTATCTACCAGGGTACTGGGCAGAGAGAAGCCACAGTCTCTTCTATCTATCAGGGTAGTGGGCAGAGAGGAGCCACAGTCTCTTCTATCTTCATTACCAGGGTAGTGAGCAGAGAGGAGCCACAGTCTCTTATCTACCAGAGTAGTGGGCAGAGAGGAGCCACAGTCTCTTCTATCTACCAGGGTAGTGGGCAGAGGGGGGACATTAGTATTTTGTATCTACCATGGTGGTGGGCAGAGGGGGCACATTAGTATCTTATATCTACCATGGCAGTGGGCAGAGGTGGCACATTAGTATTGTGTATCTATATGGGTAGTGGGCAGAGGGGGCACATTGATATCTTGTATCTGCCAGTGTAGTGGGCAGAGGGGGCACATTGATATCTTGTATCTGCCAGTGTAGTTGGCAGAGGGGGCACATTGGTATCTTGTATCTGCCAGTGTAGTGGGCAGAGGGGGCACATTGGTATCTTGTATCTGCCAGTGTAGTGGGCAGAGGGGGCACATTGGTATCTTGTATCTGCCAGTGTAGTGGGAAGAGGGGGCACATTGGTATCTTGTATCTGCCAGGGTAGTGGGCAGAGGAGGCATATTAGTATCTTATATCTACCATGGTAGTGGGCAGAGGGGGCACATTGGTATCTTGTATCTACCATGGTGGTGGGCAGAGGGGGCACATTAGTATCTTATATCTACCATGGTAGTGGGCAGAGGGGGCACATTGGTATCTTGTATCTGCCAGGGTAGTGGGCAGAGGGGGCACATTAGAATCTCCATCATTCACAATAGGTGCAGCCACAGCTCCTCCCTCTTCCTTCACTATAATCTCTGCACAGATCACAGAGCATGCCCACAACACTCTACCATAGAAGCCAATTAGTCAGTTCCCGGCTACAGATCCATGTGGCTGCAGTAAGGCATCTCTCTAATTGCTGTTTAGACGAGAACACAACAATTAGAATATAGAAACTTACAAGAAAGACACTATGTATCAGTATCTGGTTATAATTAGCAAGAAAAACGAAATCTATGTGATCCATTCCCTTTAAGCAGAGATTGGATGGGGGAGTGGCGACAATCACCTATAATTAACTATTTGAAGGCCTGAGCATTAGCATATATATGAAGCTGGTGACGCCGCCGCTGCCGCCGGTCCGGGTAATATCTCTGAAGTAGTCACTGAAGCAGCAATTTAATACTTGAGTGTCTGAGCGGAAGGAAAATATATTAGACGGGAGTTTTCTTGTTAGTGTCGGGAAGGAAAAATACACAGCAGAAAATGACTTTGGATCCTTGAACGTGAGATAAGAAAGTGACCTGAGCGGAATAGCAGCAACAGCACAAAGAGAGGGTGGTAATCCTGTGGCGCCCCCTGTGTGCACCCCACTGATCACTACTATATATATATATATATATATATATATATATATAATGCATCGATTACCAGTCACTACATGAATACATCTAATACATGCAGAAGTAGCAGAGCTGACTATGTTATCTGCGGCGCCCCCTGTGTGCACCCCACCCTGCTGATCACTACTATGTATATATAATGCATTGTGTATTATAATCCTGCACTGCATTGATTACCAGTCACTACATGAATACAATGGGGGAAAAAGTATTTAGTCAGTCACCAATAGTGCAAGTTCTGCCACTTAAAAAGATGAGAGGCGTCTGTAATTTACATCATAGGTAGACCTCAACTATGGGAGACAAAATGAGAAAACAAATCCAGAAAATCACATTGTCTGATTTTGTAAGAATTTATTTGCAAATTATGGTGGAAAATATGTATTTGGTCACCAACAAACAATCAAGATTTCTGGCTCTCGCAGACCTGTAACTTCTTCTTTAAGAGTCTCATCTTCCCTCCACTCATTACCTGTAGTAATGGCACCTGTTTAAACTTGTTATCAGTATAAAAAGACACCTGTACACACCCTCAAACAGTCAGACTCCAAATTCCACTATGGTGAAGACCAAAGAGCTGTCAAAGGACACCAGAAACAAAATTGTAGCCCTGCACCAGGCTGGGAAGACTGAATCTGCAATATATACAACCAACTTGGAGTGAAGAAATCAACTGTGGGAGCAATAATTAGAAAATGGAAGACATACAAGACCACTGATAATCTCCCTCGATCTGGGGCTTCACGCAAAATCTCACCCCGTGGGGTCAAAATGATCACAAGAACGGTGAGCAAAAATCCCAGAACCACGCGGGGGGACCTAGTGAATGAACTGCAGAGAGCTGGGACCAATGTAACAAAGCCTACCATCAGTAACACACTACGCCAGTGCCAGGGACTCAGATCCTGCAGTGCCAGGCGGGTCCCACTGCTTAAGCCAGTACATGGCCGGGCCCGTCTGAAGTTTGCTAGAGAGCATTTGGATGATCCAGAAGAGTATTGGGAGAATGTCCTATGGTCTGATGAAACCAAAGTGGAACTGTTTGGTAGAAACACAACTTGTCGTGTTTGGAGGAAAAAGAATACTGAGTTGCATCCATTAAACACCATACCTACTGTAAAGCATGGGGGGGGGAAACATCAGGCTTTGGGGCTGTTTCTCTGCAAAGGGGCCAGGACTACTGATCCGGGTACATGAAAGAATGAATGGGGCCATGTATTGTGAGATTTTGAGTGCAAACCTCTTTCCATCAGCAAGGGCATTGAAGATGAAACGTGGCTGAGTCTTTCAACATGACAATGATCCAAAGCACACCGCCAGGGCAACGAAGTAGCGGCTTGGTAAGAAGAATTTCCAGGTCCTGGAGTGGCCTAGCCAGTCTCCACATCTCAACCCTATAGAAAACCTTTGGAGGAAGTTGAAAGTCCGTGTTGCCAAGCGACAGCCCCAAAACATCACTGCTCTAGAGGGGATCTGCATGGAGGAATGGGCCAACATACCAACAACAGTGTGCGCCAACCTTGGGAAGACTTACAGAAAACGTCTGACCTCCGTCATTGCCAACAAAGGATATAGAACAAAGTATTGAGATGAAATTTTGTTACTGACCAAATACTTATTTTCCACCATAATTTGCTAATAAATTCTTACAAAATCAGACAATGTGATTTTCTGGATTTGTTTTCCTCTTTTGTCTCCCATAGTTGAGGTCTAATATGGTGTCAATTACAGACGCCTCTCATCTTTTTAAGTGGGAGAACTTGCACTATTGGTGACTGACTAAATACTTTTTTTCCCCACTGTATATCTAATGTACATGCAGATGTAGCAGAGCTGACTATGTTATCTGCATCGCCCCCTGTGTGCACCGCACCCCTCGGATCAATACTATATACAGTATATAATGGATCGTGTATTATAATCCTGCACTGCATCGATTACCAGTATATGCAGATGTAGCAGAGCTGACTGTGTTATCTCCAGTGTTACATAGGACTGCAGGAATAAATCCATGACATGTAGTATATCATCACTGAAAGCTCGGTCTGCTGTCAGAGAATGGAACATACTTACCTGTATACAGATCCAATACAGTCCCAGCACTTCTTACAGCTGAGGGGCTGGTACAGTTTTATCCAGTCTGGGTTGATCATTTTTAACTAGTTACATTGTTTAAAAAAAAAAAAAAAGGGACAATATCCAGGGAATGAAATGACATTCTGTACACCAGCAGCAGCATGGAAGACATTATAGAGCAGCGATGAGCAGTATTAGCTGTGAATCCTGGAAGGGGGGGGGGGTAACACTTACCAGTGCTTGCAGCAGCTTCTCTGTGTGTTTTACCTGCCTCTGTCTCTCTCTGTAGTTCCATCTCTCTGCCCCTCTTTTTACTGTAGACGTCTATGGCCAGCTGTAACCTGATCCCTCAGCGAGCTGATCCATCTTCAGAAAGACTTTAAGAAGTGAATGACTTGTTGAGTTTAGGAAAAAGGAGAGACGCAAGGTGGGTTAATGACAACAGGAAAAAAGAGGCCTTTTGCTCTGATAAGATATATTACAAAGTTTCTTACACCGACCCGTTCTGTTTCTTTCTAAATTACTGACCATGTGAATTCCGCTCTTACCCCATGGTGCCGAGCTACTTCTTATTCCCCATTTCAAGTAATACACACACAGGGCTTTCTTTCACTTACTTCCCTGGCTAATTACAGCGCAGCACATACTCCTCTCTGCTATCCCATGACATAGTGCTGGAGAAGGTGTACTGAACAGGCTGTGCTGCATTGGGGGATAATTTACACAGTTCAGCACTACAGATAGCATGTGAGGAAGATAGACAGAGTTACCGTTCTCTGACTTTGCAATATGCTATGTAACTAGAAATACAGGAAACATCAGCAGCACAGTACAACACATACTCCTCTCTGCTATGTCATGACAGATTGCTAGCAAAAGTGCGCTGAAAAGACTGGAAATGTGTTGGGGGATGAGCTACACAGTACATTACTATAGATGGTGGGGGGAGGGTTACTGATGCTCTGGGTTTTCCAAATTAAAGAAACAGCACACACAAGGAAGAGGTCACACTAAGCAATGAACCTAAAGATAGTGGGAAGAGGAGATTACACTGCAGCACTATGGACATACAGAAGCTGGTACACTGCTATTTACACAAGGAACAGCTGCCCTGTGCTTTATGGGTGGTGAGAGAAGAGAGGAAAGCCTTGATTTACCTTTGAGGAACAGTATGGATCATCTTTAGCAGGAAGACTGGATCAATTGGTAGATCCACAGCGCAAGGGTTCTCTAGCTATCTCTCCCTGTCTCCTGCACACAGCACATGCTAAGCCCCACATCCACTTATCCTGTTCTATCCTGATCTAATGGTGCGTTTACACAGACAGATTTATCTGACAGATCTTTGAAGCCAAAACCAGGAACAGACTATAAACATGGATCAGGTCATGAAGGAAAGACTGGGATCTATCCTCTTTTCAAATCCATTCCTGGTTTTGGCTTCCAAAATCTGTCAGATAAATCTTTCTGTGTAAACGCACCCTTACTGTTAGATTTTTTCTAACAACATTAAGTCAACAGAAGATTGCAGGGAAGTGAGACACCTAGTGGCCAAGACTTTAGAAGTGTTCATATCATGTGAACGTAGCCTTCCACTTGTATATAGGAGCAGTATTATAGTAGTTATATGCACAAGCCAAAAAGACAGAAATGGCTGCACATCGCACCCATGGCTGACACGAAAGCTTATTCAGCTACATTTAAAACCAACATCAGAAGTTAGTATATAATTTGGCCAAACCATATTGCCTCATGTACCACGTGCAGGTCTTCTGATACACATGAGTCCCTAACCAAAAAACATCACTGTGCCGGTCAGCGACCACAATCCCCGCAAAACATGCGCAAGCAGAGAAGGGGGGCTATCGAATGGCCCTGCAACCCCATTGTCACAGGACCAGACCCTAAAGGGTCCCCCCGAACCCCGCAGGCGCCACCGGCGGAAAAAGTGGACGCCAAGCAACACAAGTGTGAACAAGCTCTTACCTCTCTCCATTCCTCTGCAGGTAGAATGGGAGAATACTAGGAGATCATCCCCTTATGTACACAGGTGCTTCCTGCTAATTTGGATCACATGGGTCTTACACAGCACGAGTGCTAGCCACAATGAAAAAAGGGACAGAATACATAAAATATGCACAAGCCAAAAAGACAGAAATGGCTGCACATCGCACCCATGGCTGACACTTGTGTTGCTTGGCGTCCACTTTTTCCGCCTGCGGGGTCTGGGGGGGCCCTTTAGGGTCTGGTCCTGTGACAATGGGGTTTCAGGGCCATTCCGTGGCCCCCTTCTCTGCTTGCGCACGCTTTGCGGGGATTGTGGTCGCTGACCGGCACAGTGATGTTTTTTGGTTAGGGACTCATGTGTATCAGAAGACCTGCACGTGGTACATGAGGCAATATGGTTTGGCCAAATTATATACTAACTTCTGATGTTGGTTTTAAATGTAGCTGAATAAGCTTTCGTGTCAGCCATGGGTGCGATGTGCAGCCATTTCTGTCTTTTTGGCTTGTGCATATTTTATGTATTCTGTCCCTTTTTTCATTGTGGCTAGCACTCGTGCTGTGTAAGACCCATGTGATCCAAATTAGCAGGAAGCACCTGTGTACATAAGGGGAGGATCTCCTAGTATTCTCCCATTCTACCTGCAGAGGAATGGAGAGAGAGGTAAGAGCTTTTTCACACTTGTGTTGCTTGGCGTCCACTTTTTCCCCGGTGGCGCCTGCGGGGTCTGGGGGGGCCCTTTAGGGTCTGGTCCTGTGAAAATGGGGTTGCAGGGCCATTCTGTGGCCCCCCTTCTCTTCTTGCGCACGCTTTGCGGGGATTGTGGTCGCTGACCGGCACAGTGATGTTGTTTGGTTAGGGACTCATGTGTATCAGAAGACCTGCACGTGGTACATGAGGCAATATGGTTTGGCCAAATTATATACTAACTTCTGATGTTGGTTTTAAATGTAGCTGAATAAGCTTTCGCGTCAGCCATGGGTGCGATGTGCAGCCATTTCTGTCTTTTTGGCTTGTGCATATTATAGTAGTTATATTCTTGTATATAGGAGCAGTATTATAGTAGTTATATTCCTGTATATAGGAGCAGTATTATAGTAGTTATATTACTGTATATAGGAGCAGTATTATAGTAGTTATATTCCTGTATATAGGAGCAGTATTATAGTAGTTATATTCTTGTATATAGGAGCAGTATTATAGTAGTTATATTCCTGTATATAGGAGCAGTATTATAGTAGTTATATTCCTGTATATAGGGGGCAGTATTATAGTAGTTATATTCCTGTATATAGGCAGCAGTATTATAGTAGTTATATTCTTGTATATAGGAGCAGTATTATAGTAGTTATATTCGTGTATATAGGAGCAGTATTATAGTAGTTATATTCTTGTATATAGGAGCAGTATTATAGTAGTTATATTCCTGTATATAGGAGCAGTATTATAGTAGTTATATTCCTGTATATAGGGAGCAGTATTATAGTAGTTATATTCCTGTATATAGGAGCAGTATTATAGCAGTTATATTCTTGCATATAGGGAGCAGTATTATAGTAGTTATATTCCTGTATATAGGAGCAGTATTATAGTAGTTATATTCCTGTATATAGGAGCAGTATTATAGTAGTTATATTCCTGTATATAGGAGGCAGTACTATATTATAGATACAGAGCAATAGTAGTAGGAATATTATAGTATATATAGTGACTGTCACCCCCCTTAGTAGCGGAGTGTCTCTCTCTGCCCGGTTGTTGGTCCTTGGATGACATCTGTCGCTGATAGATGGTGATAATATAAATCTTTCTGGCCATCAGCCTTTGTGTTCTTCGATGTTCTTTAATGTTCTCCTATCAGGGTATCAGCCAGTGCGGCAGTATTGCTGGATATAAATGTAGCTTTCAGGGACCTTGTACAGTCTGGCTTCAGTCCTTCATACCTAGTGATCTGGAAATACTCTGGAGCAGATGGACTTAGCCCTGACTGTATGGGAAACAATTTGCGCAGTCAGCTGACCTTATCCTGGTCCTTGCACAAGTAAAGTCTTTGTTACAGTAGGAGATGTTCCACAGCGCAGAGGGACAGGAGAATCCCGCGCTCCTCTCTTTGCTGGATTTACATCACTGAGAGCAGCTGTAATCCTATTACACAGATTTGTGGACCATACTACTTCTATAGGGGGGGGGGTGCTATTCTTTTTTATAAATTTACTCACAAGGGAACCACAGATTTAGGGCGAGGAGCTGAACTCGGGTAATTGCTTATAAGTCAGTAAGACATATGGAGCGAGACCTAGATATATGGGGTGTTACAGCACAGCCACCTGTATAGTCAGGAGCTCACCAGAGCTGGGGATACAATGTTATATATGATATTAATATAATGTTATAATCCTTGTCCCCTTTCAGTATCCTGTACATCTCGTTTTTTTTTCAAATTCTCTTGGAATGTGGTGAATGGAGGGGGAGGAGGGAGATGCAGCTGAAGCTTCTATCTCAATGATGAGGAGACCCAGACCAGCTCTGACATGGCACCAGGTGATCTCCAGCCATCCATCAGATGCAAACTGCAAGAAAAACCTGACAGCAGGAGTTTACTTAATCAGCAGCGCCACCACAGGAGAAATAAAGTATTACGGGATACTCATTGGGGTACTCTGATATAAGGATAAAAATTAAAGGGGTTATCCAGCGCTACAAAAACATGGCCACTTTTCCCCCTACTGTTGTCTACAGTTCAGGTGCGGTTTGCAATTAAGCTCCATTTACTTCAATGGAACCGAGTTTTAAAACCCCACCCAAACTGGAGACAACAGTAGGGGGAAAGTGGCCATGTTTTTGTAGCGCGGGATAACCCCTTTAAATCCGCTGCAGAGGCATATAGCATTGCTTACCTGTCTGCTCCACTAGTTGGAGTTGTCTGCTTTTCATCACAACCGCTGCCCCAGCCCTCCTGCCGGCTCCCAGCCTAAAGTTGTTGCAGAATATCATCTATTTCCCAGCAGACTATTGCACCAGTGGGGTTGCAGCTGTAATCACACCGCACCCTCCCTAAATGACCAGTGGTGGTCGGTTACCTAGACAACAAGCTGGTAACAATGGGAGGAAACGAGCGGCATATCAGGAGGAAGAGGAAGGTTTGGAAAATAAATGTATTTGTAATAATCTCTAACTTGATGAGTTCTACATGTATAACTATATTACTTGGGAAGAGAAAACCCCTTTAAAGGGACACTCTGGCGAAAACCTTTTTCTTTCAAAAAATCAGTTATACAGATTTGTAATTTACTTCCATTTAAAAATCTCCAGTCTTCCAGCACTTATCAGCATCTGTATGTACTGCAGAAAGTGGTGTATTCTTCCTAGTCTGGAGAGCAGGAGAGGTTTTCTATGAGGATTTGTTGCTGTCCATGAGGACAGTTCCTGACATGGACAGAGGTGGCAGCAGAGAGCACTGTGTCAGGCTGGAGAGAATACACCCCTTCTTGCAGGACATACAGCAGCTGGTAAGTACTGGAATACTGGAAATTTTGAAATAGAAGGAAATAACAAATCTATATAACTTTCTGAAACCAGTTGTTTTTTTTTGGGGGGGGACAATGATTTTTGCCGAGTCCCCCTTTAATAGTTCCCCTCTATCCCTATCCCATATGATAAACCATACATCCCGCTTCCCTCCAGGTATGGCTTTGGCGCAGTTGCGGTTTCCTTCTCGCTGCTCTGTATGTTTCTCCCTTCAGGATGATTGACCACACAAACAATGAGATGCTATAGACTATAATCAGGGCTGAACCGCCACCGTGCAGCCGACCGGGGGAGACAACGCTATTATCGCTACATTGTATCACAGATCCGGATTTGAAAAGTTCAGCTCGGTTATTTGTGTTGCCATGACAACCCGGCACATTAAAAGTATTCTTAGATATTCAGCCTTCATGTAAATGGTAATGAAACGTTGGCTCTTACCTGCCTGATCCCTCCGCGTATACAAGTCGGCTCCATCCCCCCCCTCCCCCCCTCCGTCTCATCAGACAGAATTTCATTATTTCTCTCTCCATTTATCGCATCTTATTGAGCAGTAATGATATCCCCCCGGCTCCGGCTTTGAGCTATTCTTTGCGGTTTCCATGAGTTGCGCCCGCGAGTCATCTGCCAATTATACCTGAAATGTCCATTGTTGCATTTCGCGGGGTTCCTGAATCCGTGGCGCGTGGATGATGATGAAAGGCGCAGCCGGGAGAGAACGTCTGGGTTAGACGGATCGTCTGCTCGGGTTCAGCGCTTTACTGTACGATGCGACGGCATGAAAAGGAGTCGGGTGCGTCAGAACTTCGGTTATACCGGCGGGGGAGGGGGGTTACAGGAATTTCCTTCATCATGGAGAAGACGAGCCCGAAATACTTGTCCTAAGTTTCCCCTAAAAGAACGGGAAGATTTTTAGCCAAGTGGAGAAAAGTGACAAAAATTACAAAAAAAACCTGCCCAGTATGGAGATGATCATATAGTAGACATCTATACGCGAGCCGTCCAGGAGTCAGGACCCCCAAGTCAAGAAGCTTCACAAGAGTCAAGAGCAATGGCCGCCGTCTCCGGAGCGGAGAATCAAAGGAAACAGTCTGGGTGGAAGATGAGAGAGGTGCCGCAGACCTGGGGCACAGATGTTCTGGCCCCGCCTCTTTGACTCCTCACCGCCAGAATAAAAGATCTTCAAATAATGGCACCAGAAGACAAACAGACTCGGGACAGCGGCAACACAACAGTAAAAGCAGTTTGGGGGGTCACCAGGAAGCGATGAAACGTTGCATATATGCACTTGAATTTTCAATAAAGTTTTGAAGAAATTACGCTACTTTTGGCTGCTGCCGCACTGATTCATTGTGTAATGATTCATTTCTCCTGTGGTGGCGCTGCAGGGAAATGTAACCCTATCTACCAGGTTATTTGGCAGTGTCCTACTGTGTGCAGCATACATTGCCTATTGGTTGTGGGATGTGGTCACACTGTATGATGCAATACATACCTACATACATACATAAATACATACATACTTACATACATACACAGGCTGCATACATACATACATACTTACATACACAGGCTACATACATACATACATACATAATTACATACATGCTTACATACATACATACATACTTGTATACATACATACACACACAGGCTGCATACATACATACATACATAGGCTGCATACATACTTACATACATACACAGGCTGCATACATACATACATATATACATACACGGCTGCATACATACATACATACTTACACAGGCTACATACATACATACATAATTACATACATACTTACATGCTTACATACATATATACACACACAGGCTGCATACATACATACATACACAGGCTGCATACATACATACACAGGCTACATACATACATACATAATTACATACATGCTTACATACATACATACTTGTATACATACATACACACACAGGCTGCATACATACATACACAGGCTGCATACATACATACATACACAGGCTGCATACATACATACATACATACATACACACACAGGCTGCATACATACATACATAGGCTGCATACATACTTACATACATACACAGGCTGCATACATACATACATACATACATACATACACGGCTGCATACATACATACATACATACATACTTACACAGGCTACATACATACATAATTACATACATACTTACATGCTTACATACATACATACACACACAGGCTGCATACATACATACATACATACACAGGCTGCATACATACATACATACATACACGGCTGCATACATACATACATACATACTTACACAGGCTACATACATACATAATTACATACATACTTACATGCTTACATACATACATACACACACAGGCTGCATACATACATACATACATACATACACAGGCTGCATACATACATACACAGGCTACATACATACATACATAATTACATACATGCTTACATACATACATACTTGTATACATACATACACACACAGGCTGCATACATACATACATAGGCTGCATACATACATACATACACAGGCTGCATACATACATACATACACGGCTGCATACATACATACTTACACAGGCTACATACATACATACATAATTACATACATACATACACACACAGGCTGCATACATACATACATACACAGGCTGCATACATACATACATACATACACACACAGGCTGCATACATACATACATAGGCTGCATACATACTTACATACATACACAGGCTGCATACATACATACATACATACATACACGGCTGCATACATACATACATACATACTTACACAGGCTACATACATACATAATTACATACATACTTACATGCTTACATACATACATACACACACAGGCTGCATACATACATACATACATACACAGGCTGCATACATACATACATACACAGGCTACATACATACATACATAATTACATACATGGATGCTTACATACATACATACTTGTATACATACATACACACACAGGCTGCATACATACATACATAGGCTGCATACATACATACATACACAGGCTGCATACATACATACATACACGGCTGCATACATACATACTTACACAGGCTACATACATACATACATAATTACATACATACATACACACACAGGCTGCATACATACATACATACATACATACACAGGCTGCATACATACATACATACATACACAGGCTTCATACATACATACTTACATACTTACTTACTTACTTGCATGCATACATACATACATACTTACTTGCATACATACATACATACATAATTTTACACATAATGTCACAGTGTATCCTGGTTAGGCACTATCAGCAGGCGAGCCCCTACGCTCATACACCAGCCCATAGACTTACAGGCAGATAAGTGGGAGATCCTCGGGCTAGGCCTCTCTCACCCCTGAAAAAGAGGAAATCCTGTTAGAGAGTTAGAAAAGAATAAGGAAGGGGACAGCCTATATCCCACCTTCCCTAGTGTAGGCCTAGACCCCTGAGCATGCTCGGAGCTGAGAACCTCTGCAAAGGACAATTTTTTACTCACCGTAAATTTTCTTTCCTGTAGTCCGAAGCAGCAGCACGAATAGGGGGAAGATCCTATCTTCCTGCAATGGTAGGACAGATGGTACTAATAAAAGAATACTGATTAGGAGCCCTATAAGAAGGTCATACTAACCCCTCCTCCTTGTGTATTTCTAACGCTATTATCAAAAAACCAATACTTAATCCAAATTTAATCAGAAAAAAAGGCAATGAAACCGTAAAGGTATGCTGCATAAATATATTTATTTAAATCAGGGCGGGAAGTCCGTGCTGCTGCTTCGGACTACAGGAAAGAAAATTTACGGTGAGTAAAAAATTGTCCTTTCCCTTACGTCCTCAGCAGCAGCACGAATGGGGATATAGCAAGCTATTAACAGACTAGGGAGGGCCTTGAGCAGAAGATAAAACAGCTGAGCCAAACACTGGTTGACTACAGTCACGAATATCAAGTCTATAATGTTTGACAAAGGTGTTCGAGGACGACCATGAAGCAGTCCTGCATATTTGTTCTAGTGGCACAGATTTCTTCTCAGCCCATGTAGATGACATTGCCCTTGTTGAGTGAGCCCTTATTCCGTCAGGCACCTGCATTCCAGCCTCCTGATAACAAATAGAGATGGCTTCTCTTATCCATCTGGATAAGGAGGCTTTGGACGATTTGCATCCCTTGTTTTTCCCTGAAAATGATAAGAACAAGTGATTAGACTTCCTGAAAGACCTGGTCCTCTCAATATACACATTCAAGGCTCTTCCAATATCTAATGAATGCATCTCCCTAGTGTCGTGTGTATGTGTGAAAACAGGGAGTTCTATTTGTTGATTGATGTTCCCGAATGAAGGGACCTTAGGTATAAAGGATGGAAGTGTCCTGAGAACAATCTTGTCCTGCAGGAAAATCAGGTAAGGCTCATAAGCTCCCAGTGCTTGAATATCGCTAACACGTTTAGCTGACGTAATGGCAATCAAAAAGCATACCTTTAAAGAGATGAATTTTATGTCCGCAGATGATAAAGGTTCAAAGGGAGGTTTCTTCAGTTGATCAAGCACAATCTCCAAATCCCATTTGGGGATCGGATCTATCCTGTTAGGGCGAATTCTTTGGATAGCTCTCACAAATCTTTGTATTAGTGGATTCTGATATAATCTTAATTCAAAGATTGCCGATAAGGCAGAAATATGTACCTTCATAGTGGATGGCTTGAGGCCCTTCTGAAAGCCATCCTGCAAGAATTGCAAAATAATCTGTATGGAAGGTTCCTCATAGCTTAACTTATTCCTTCCACACCATCCTTCGAAGGCTTTTTTGACTCTGAGATATGTCTTGTTGGTAGACGGGGCCCTGGATTGTAACAGGGTCTCTACCACTGAATCTGAAAGTCCTTTACCTCTTAGTATGGACCTATCAAATTCCAGGCCGTCAGCTGTAACTGCTTTAGGTCCTGATAGAAGTTGCGTCCTTGGCTCAATAGATGTGGGATCTGAGGAAGGACCCAGAATGTCCCTCTGGACATTGTCATCAACAGAGAGAACCAAGCTCTCCTGGGCCAATAAGGTGCTATCAAGATTACTGATGCTTGGTCCTGCCTCAACTTCTGTATGACTTTCGGTATCATGGGTATGGGAGGAAAGACGTATCCTAGACTGAAATCCCATTGAAAAGACAGAGCGTCCACCTTCCAAGGATAGTCTGTTGGAAAAAGGGAGCAAAATTGGTGTACTTTCGCGTTCTGTCTGGTGGCCATCAGGTCCACTACTGGATACCCCCAAGCTCGAGTGATCTGCAGAAAGATTGAATGGTCCAGAACCCATTCTCCTGGAAGAGGTAGGTCCCGGCTTAGCCTGTCTGCTAGGACATTCCGAGACCCCTTTATATGGACTGCTGATAGTCGGGAGAGATTCCTCTCTGCCCAATGAAAGATCTTTTCCGCCTCTAGTAGGAGTGGAATGGATCTGGTACCTCCCTGTCGATTTATGTATGCGACTGAGGTAGTGTTGTCGGTCTGTACCTTGACAGCCTTGTTCTGAATTTGCAGGGTAAAGTAGAGAAGGGCTAGTCTGATTGCCCTTAATTCCCTCAGATTCGAGGACATGAGTCTCTCGTCTGGAGACCATACTCCCTTGGCCCTCTGACCGGTCATGTGTGCCCCCCATCCT
The DNA here is from genome assembly GCF_027789765.1 of Dendropsophus ebraccatus. Taxonomy (NCBI): domain Eukaryota; kingdom Metazoa; phylum Chordata; class Amphibia; order Anura; family Hylidae; genus Dendropsophus; species Dendropsophus ebraccatus. Next base: position 94,446,375 of record NC_091464.1, read on the forward strand.
GAGCTTGACGCATCGGTAGTTATCACTATCCAATGCGGGGTGGCAAATGTTCTGCCGATCGTTGGTGATATCCACCAAGCCAGGGACTCCTTCGTCTCTCTGGTAATAATCTTCAGGCTGTCTAAGGATTCCAGGTTCCTGTCCCAACATGTGAGAACCTCCTGCTGTAGGTGCCTCATATGCCACTTTGCCCATTCTATAGCTTCCGCTGCTGCTGTCATTAATCCCAGCACTCTCATCATTTGACGGAGTGAAACGGGGGCGGGTTGTCTGAGGTGTAAAACCCCTTCCCTCAGAATCCGAATTCTGTCTGGTGGCAGAGATATTATCATAGACTTTGTGTCCAGTATAAATCCCAGAAACTGCTTCACCTGCGACGGAATTAGATGGGATTTTTCCCGATTCACTATCCACCCTAGTCTCTGAATATGGGTCATTGTGTGATCGATGTTCTCTTGAAGTGTCTGTGCCGATGCACCTATCAACAACCAGTCGTCTAGGTAAGGTATAAGAGTTATACCTTCCTCTCTGAGATTGGCAACAGTGGCTGAGACTATTTTGGTGAAAACATAGGGAGCAGAGGTGATCCCAAAGGGCAGGGCAACAAATTGGAGGTGTGACCAGAGACCTTTGACAAGCACCTTTACACGCAGAAATCTCCTGTGTGTTGGGTAAATAGGGACATGTAGGTATGCATCCTTCAGATCGATGGTAGCTAAAAAATCTCCTTTGGAGATCATGGGAAAGGCAGAACGGACAGTCTCCATTCTGAACTTCCTCTTGGTGAGAAACCGGTTCAGGAAGCGCAAATCTATAATCATCCTCCAGCCCCCTGAGCTTTTGGGGACAAGAAACACCTGAGAATATATGCCTTGACCCTTCTCTGCATGGGGAACTTCTTCTAGAACTCCTTCCATAATGAAATCTGAAACCATGTTTTCTAAGTGACTTTGTTTTTCTGCACGCATGACAGGTGTGGCTAGAAATCTGTTTGTGGGTTTTGTGTGCCACTCTAAACGATACCCCTCTCTGATTATAGATAGTACCCATGTGTCTTTCACATACCTCTCCCAGACCGGAAGGAATCTCGCCAATCTTCCTCCTACTGGGGCTCTTCTGGCGTCAGAAGGAATTCTTTCTATTTGCTCCTGCAAATCCTCTACCTCGTCCTCTCTGCCTCTGGTATAGATTTCTTTGTGATGATCGTCCTCGTCCAGAGTATGAATTCTCTTTCTTTCCCGAATTGGACTTTCTAGAGAAGGAGGAACGAAAGGAATTATTTGTTCCTTTAGAGTATGACAAAGGCAGGGATTTTCCCTTTTTATTCGATAGACCTTCCATCAATGTGTCCAATTCTGAACCAAAAACCCTATTGGGCTTAAATTCCATAGAGCATAACATATTCTTAGAATATACATCCGCACCCCATGGTTTAATCCATAGGGCCCTTCTACCGGCAGTGGAGAGTGACATTGCTCTAGCTGCCAATCTTACTTGCTGGATGGATGCATCACATAAATAGTCTGATGCCAAAGCAATGGACTTAAATGTCTTCAAAAGTTCATCCCTGGATGTTCCACCATCTATATCTTCTTCCATCCTACGGAGCCACGATCTTAAGTTTCTAGCTATAACATAGGAAGAAACAGATGATTTAGCCTGGGCTGATGCAGACAAATAACCTCTTCTGAAGGCACTCTCAACTTTCCTGTCCATTGGATCAGAAAAGCCAGCCCCATCCTCGCTTGGCACTACTGTTCTCTTGAATAGCCTTGACACCGCAATGTCCACTTTAGGGGGATCGCCCCAAATCTTATTTTGTTCATTCTCTATGGGATACATGACCTTGAACCTTTTATTCAAAAAAGGACCTTTTTCTGGGGATTTCCACTCATGTGACATTAGTCTCTTAATGATGTCATTTACCTTAAAGGACCTGACCTTCTTTATTCCCCCGTCCTTTTTCTCAATTTCATCCGTGACACAAAATTCTGGATCTAGTAGCTTGAATAATTTCTGCATTTTTTCCAAGGGAAAGAAGTTGATATCGTCATCCGAATCCGTATCAGATGGAGAAGAGTGGACCTCGTCCAAGACTTGAAATTCATCTAAACAGACAGAGTCAGGACTTATATCCCTGGACGACCTTCTAGAGGATAATTTCTCCCTTACTTCCTCCCGAACAAATGATTCCTTAAATTGTCCTAAAGCTAGAAAAAGGAAAAAAATAAGGAACCCTAATAAAAGATGAACTATTACATTAATTCATATTATGTCTCCTGTAACATTATTTACCGTCTTGCACGAATTGCTTCATCCATGTCATCATTTGACTATTTGAGAGTTGCTCCCCCTCTGGATGTTCCTGTGCATTACAGGCCGCACATACAGTCATTTCATACCCATCCGGCAGTGGTGTATTACAAGACTGACAGGTAAGGTGCTTCCTTTTACAAGTAGATTTCCGTGCTACGGAGGGTCTGTCACCAGAACCTTGTGACATCTGTGAGGAAAATGAATCAACACCAGCTAATCCATCCGCAACAGTGTGATCCCCTGCATAATGCATCATCATATCCCAGCATGGATAAACTTACTTTAGCGGACTCTTGAGAGGTGCATACGCCAAGGAATCCATTCCTAACCGGGTATAACCGGAAATAAATACCCGCGCGTGCGTTCCGGCGTACCACCGCGCCAACCGGAAGTGACGTTCTCCTGTATCTGGCGTGAATTGCATCGCCATAACGTACTGTGGGCAAAAACGTCACTTCCGATCCTGCGCTGTACTCTACCAGCTACCTCACCCGGAAGTGGTCTCGTCACCTGATTCCCCGGGCTCTCGCGTCACTGTGCACCGCAGATGGGACTTCCGGACCTGCGCAGTATCTCTGCACGGACGCCAGACACGCTAACACCCAAGCCAACAAAGGTAAAACCGGAGTGTATAACAGTGTAAATCCGCATCTCTCCAATAATCCGCGGATTGAATAGCCTTGACATATACACATTCAAAGCTTCTTCTTTACATATATAACAATACTTACAGTGTAACCATTAATCCTATCTGGGGCATGCGCCCAGACCAATGTATCCTCAGGATACCACATATTATAGAATAAATTCATAAAAACATTCCTTCTCCCTGCACGACCGCACAGGGAGAAGAAGAAGAAAGAAAGAAAATAAAAGATACATTACCGCATCCTCTATCCCCCTCTCTCCTCACACCACCTGTCCCACAGGAGGACAGAAAAAAACACAAGGAGGAGGGGTTAGTATGACCTTCTTATAGGGCTCCTAATCAGTATTCTTTTATTAGTACCATCTGTCCTACCATTGCAGGAAGATAGGATCTTCCCCCTATTCGTGCTGCTGCTGAGGACGTAAGGGAAGTGCCCTTGTCTATTCTGGACTACTATACTTGTGGTTGTCCATTTGTCCTTTTGCTGGGACCTTACAAGGCTTAGGGCCAGGCCTAATTATCCATGTGGTTGTTATAGCTAACCCTTAAAGGGGCTGTACGCCAAAAGAAAAATTATTTCAAATCAGCTGGTGCCAGAAAATGCCAGAGATTTGTAATTTACCTTTGCTGTATGTCCTGCAGGAAGTGGTGTATTCTCTCCAGTCTGACACAGTGCTCTCTGCTGCCACCTCTGTCCATGTCAGGAACTGTCCAGAGCAGAAGAGGTTTTAAAGGGGAACTCCAGATAAGAAAAACTTGTTTTCTATTAAAAGTACATTAAAAGTTATATAGATGCGTCTATACAATGTATTACCGTATCTGCACGGTTCTGCCACACTGGTAGCTGATAGAAATCCAGGAAGTGAAAAAAATGGACTCTGTGCCAATTCACATTGTCTCCTGCTCCCTCTGCTTTCCCCCCTTAGGAGACAAAGCTTCCATGCCTCTGTCTCATAATGTGTGTGTTTGCTGATGATGCAGACAGGGGGCAGGGTGTGATGTCACAGGAGGCGGGGCTAGATCCCCCAATCCCCTGACTGATTCACCATCTCTGTCCAGCCAGAAGCAGGTGCAGCACTGATTTACTGATTGCAATGGGTGGGGGCTGTGATGATCACATGAGGGAAAGCATTGCATTCTGGGAAATGATAAACCAGGAAGGACAGAAACACAAAACAGAACAAACCCCCCCCAAACAAATGGATTTTTGGTAGTTTGAAAACTGGTATAGATAGGTAAGTAATGCGTTATGCTTCTGCAGAAGCTTCATTTTTTTAACCTCTACCTGGAGTTCCCCTTTATCCCCCTTTTAATAAACCACACCTGACTGTGATTGGCTGTGGGGGCCCACAGGTCGCCGGCATCACAGCAGCAGGATATCCACAGGTTGTGTCGGCTGCGGTCAGTAATAAGCAGCTCTGACCGAGGACACCGAGATGATGACATCCAGGACGCCACCGTCTCATTTATAATAGTCAGGACTTAGGAGCCGCTCCGCTAGTCACAACCTTAATCAACGGCCGCTCAGACAAATGGAGAATCAATTATGAAATCTGCACAATATAAAGTGATGACTCCTATAGGTTCAGTTAAGCTCATTCCCTCACAGGTAGGACTATAAGTAAGCGGCTACAGTCATTAGGTGCTGCTGGCAGGTGGCTGTGGAGGTGGGCAGCATGTGAGGGGTGGCTGGCTGTGGAGGTGGGCAGCATGTGAGGGGAGGCTGGCTGTGGAGGTGGGCAGCATGTGAGGGGAGGCTGGCTGTGGAGGTAGACAGCATGTGAGGGGAAGCTGACTGTGGAGGTGGGCAGCATGTGAGGGGGGCTGGCTGTGGAGGTGGGCAGCATGTGAGGGGGGGCTGGCTGTGGAGATGGGCAGCATGTGAGGGGAGGCTGGCTGTGGAGGTGGGCAGCATGTGAGGGGAGGCTGGCTGTGGAGGTGGGCAGCATGTGAGGGGAAGCTGACTGTGGAGGTGGGCAGCATGTGAGGGAGGCTGGCTGTGGAGGTGGGCAGCATGTGAGGGGAGGCTGGCTGTGGAGGTGGGCAGAATGTGAGGGAGGCTGGCTGTGGAGGTGGGCAGCATGTGAGGGGGGGCTGGTTGTGGAGGTGGGCAGCATGTGAGGGGAGGCTGGCTGTGGAGGTGGGCAGCATGTGAGGGGGGCTGGCTGTGGAGGTGGGCAGCATGTGAGGGGAGGCTGGCTGTGGAGGTGGGCAGCATGTGAGGGGAGGCTGGCTGTGGAGGTGGGCAAAATGTGAGGGGTGGCTGGCTGTGGAGGTGGGCAGCATGTGAGGGGGGGGCTGGCTGTGGAGGTGGGCAGCATGTGAGGGGAGGCTGGCTGTGGAGGTGGGCAGCATGTGAGGGGAGGCTGGCTGTGGAGGTGGGCAGCATGTGAGGGGGGGGCTGGCTGTGGAGGTGGGCAGCATGTGAGGGGAGGCTGGCTGTGGAGGTGGGCAGCATGTGAGGGGAGGCTGGCTGTGGAGGTGGGCAGAATGTGAGGGGTGGCTGGCTTTCGGCTCCCATTAAAGAATAGATCACGGGGGCGTGGCCTGGCTATGGCGGAGTAAGCAGCACACTGCTGGAGCTCCGGTCATTCCCAGCCTAATTTCATACCTCAGCACTAACATCCTGCCTGCTCAACGCACGAATGACCCGAACCCGCCGACGGAAGCCTCTTGTGACAGAAGCATCTGACCCTGGGGCCATGGAGAGAAACCTAAGAAGCGTGAGGTCCGTCTCCTCACAGGGCGGCCATGTCAGCTCCCAGCAGGCGGGAACCCTTGAGTCTCCTCCTGACCTGCCAGCCTCACCGAACACCTCCGACGCGCCTCCTGCAGGGGACGGAGAATGACGGTCACCATTTTGGGCACATGTAACTGCACCACGAACAGCCGCCAAGTCACAGGTCAGTGGGAGTGATCAGGAATCACACGCTAGTACAGAGGACTGGGACTGGAAGGCACACCTGAATGCCCTACCAACTAAGTCAGAGCTGGACACCTTGTTCATTAAGCTGGAGCCCTAATCAACTGGAGGCTTGGGCCATAGACTTTTTCTTACATCTCCTGCAAAGACCTTCAGATCAGACCATTGAAATTGACCGTATACACAGATCTCTTGGCCCGAAGCCGACTGATCCCGCACGCCCCAGGGCCGTGGTGTGCCGTATCCATTTCTTTCAAGATAAAGAGGCCATACTGCAGAAAGCAAGAGAGTCTAAGGACTTATTATTTCAGGGCAACAAGTTGCTGGTGCTCCCGGACTTTACAACTACGCCGCACTTTACTCCCGCCGCACTTTACAACTACGCAAAGCGATGAGACCTGTTCTGGATGCCATGCGGGAACGTGATATCCCGTACCGTTGGGGGTACCCCTTCCAACTATTTGCTAAGAAAGATGGCAAATCAGCCACATTCAGATCCCTGGGTGACCTCCCGAAATTCTTAGGAACTTTTGAGATGCCGTTATTATCTCTACCGGACTGGCCGACGGTTTGCAGTCTCCAGGTACCGCCACCAGGGGAAAGATGGCAGCAGGTTGCATCCAAGCGCAGAGGAAGACTCGCATGAGAAAAGATCCCCCAACCTGAAATAGATAGTTACTAGTATTACCGGGTCTCTTCTTCATAGACTCATTATTGTATAATCCTGTTTTGTTTTTTTCCACATATGTTTTGTGCTGAGGTTCATTTTAGTGTTCCCGTTATGGGATAGATGTCAAGGCTGGGGCAGGCCCAATGGCTACCCGTTTAGTCTCCTACTCTCCCACCTAGGGTCGACAGCTTTTAGCTGTTACTGTCAGTTGACGATTAGTGATGTTTTTAGAGGTCGGTTTTGCCTCTATTTTTATGTCTGTCTATGTCTTATGTGTCTGGTCTGTCTGTGTCTCCCCCCCTGCCCTTCCCCTCCCATCTTTCTTTCTCTCTCTCTCTCCTTCCCCTTCCTCTTAGTGGGCGCCCATCCCCTTGTAGCCTGGCCTCATCCTGCTGGCCTCCATATCCCGTTAACAGGGTACTATGGCAGACTTGACGTTTTGCTCGTACAATGTACGAGGCATAAATAATCCTTCCAAGCGGAGTCAGATTTTATATCGCCTACACAAAAAGGAGGTGCAGATAGCAATGATACAGGAGACCCATTACAGTCTTCTTAGTATGCCTAAAAGCTCTTCTAGATATTACCCCTCATGGTATCACAGTTGTCACCCTGACAAGAAAAAATGTGGTGTCTCTATAGCCATACACAGGTCGCTTCAACACGAGTTGGTCGGGACTCTGTATGATAACGAAGGGCGTTACCTGTTTGTGAAAATTAAACTTGCAAATACTGTACTTACCTTAGCTAACCTATATCTTCCCAACCAGGGCCAAGTAGAATTCGGAATCTGGGCTCTTCAGGAACTATCCTCATTCACAGAAGGCTCCTCTATTTTGTTGGGCTGTGACTTCAACCTTTGCATGGACCCAGGTATGGACTCTTCAAAGGGTAGGTCATCGGTCCCTCTCAGAGCCATTCGCAAGTTGAAAATGAGTCTGTTGGCTCTGAGGTTGGTCGATCTGTGGCGGGTGCTCCACCCTGGCGTCAGGGACTATAGTCACTACTCCCAGGCCCACCATAGCTATGGCAGGCTAGACCACCTGTTTGTCTCGCATGCACTCTTAGACTTCTATCCGAAGGCCTCCATTGATGTCTTTCTCTGGTCGGATCACGCTCCTGTACTGGGTTCCCTCAGGATAGCTCCTCATTTTGAACAACAGTTTTACTTGGCGCCTAAACGACAATTTGTTAAATGGCAAGCTATGTCTTGCGGACATCAAAAAGACCATGAATCCACTCATGCTGAGGACCCATCCAGCCACCCCATAAAATGGGAGGCCTTAAAGTGCGTCCTCCGCGGAGTTTTCATCTCCCACGGGGCTCGGATCAAAAAGGCAAACGGCACCAAACTGAAGAAATTGTTAGTGGATTTGGGCCAGAGAGAGGCATCTAATAAGGCATCCCCGACACCTGCTTTGGAGGCGGAACTCTTGACTCTTAGGCAGAGTATACTAAATATCTTAGATAAGAGGTCATTGTGCATGCGGGACAAAATGAAATATAATTACTTTGAATACAGAGATAAATGTGGCAAACTGTTGGCCAGAACAATCCACCCCAGACTACAGCAGTCATACTTATTCTCCATGAATTCCCCTACCAAGGGTGTTGTGTTCTCCACGGCAGATATCCTGGAGGAATTTAGGTCTTATTACTCCGAACTTTACAACATAAATGCAGGTGTTCCTGCTGATTCTGTGGTGGAGGAGGACGCGAGGTCCTACCTATCAGAATTTGCTCCCCCGAGGGTTCCTGCGGATACGGTGGAGGAGCTTGGTGCAGACTTTAGTCCTGATGAGGTGTTGGGGGTCATCAAGAATCTGAAAACCGGTAAGAGCACGGGACCTGATGGGTTCACCCCCCATTTCTACAAGGTTTTGGGAGACCTGATCACCCCCTTTCTGATACTGTCCTTCAATGTTATTTCCGCGGGCTGCTCATTCCCACCACAGGCTCTAAGAGCGCATATAATAGTCATACCGAAACCCGGGAAGGACGCAAAAGTTTGTGGAAATTTCCGCCCAATATCTCTGATCAACATTAATCTCAAGATCTACTACTCCAAGATCTTGGCTCTTCGCCTCCAGCCTTGGATTCCCGGTATGAGCCACCTGGAGCAGGTTGGTTTTGTCCCTGGTCGAGAGGCCAGGGACAACACAATTAAAACTGTGTCCTTAATTTCGAGGGCTCATCGTTCTGGGAACCCCCTGTGCATCCTGACAGTTGATGCTAAGAAAGCTTTTGATAGGGTGCACTGGGGGTTCCTGGAGGGGACCCTTCAAGCGGTGGGGCTGGGCTGCAAAATGGTGGAGAGGATCCTCGCCCTGTATCCGTGCCCGACAGCCCAGGTGCGCATAAACGGCGCCTTATCTAGTCCCTTTAGGGTCCCTAATGCACCTGCCAGGGTTGCCCCTTATCCCCTTTCCTATATATTTTGGTTATGGAGAGCCTGGCGAATGCTCTTAGAAGTAATGCGGCCATCAAGGGTGTGTGCGTGGGGCAGAGGGAACACAAGTTATCGTTATTCGCGGACGACCTTATGATATATATGTCCTCCCCTAGGGTGGGCCTCCTCAATATTATGTCTGATTTCAGAAGATTTGGTTCTTTCAGCAATTTCAAAGTAAACTTGCAAAAATCTGAGATCCTGAACATTACTGTACCAACCCGGGAGGTGGACCTTTTGCGTACCAGCTTCCCATTCAGTTGGCGGTCCGACCACATTAAATATCTAGGCACTTATATCCCGGCAGACCCCTCTCACATATACGACCTCAACTTTAAACCCCTTGTATCTACTCTGGAGAGGGATTTGCGGAATTGGAGTGCCTTACCTCTGTCATGGTTTGGCAGAATAAGTGTATTAAAGATGGACTCCCTCCCGAAGGTCCTGCACTACTACGTTAGGGACCCTATATTCCTCCTGGAAAAGCTTTGCAGTTAAAACGGGTCTGGTCTCTGCACCGGGCCCCCTTACGCCCCTCTTAAGTAATCCTCACTTTCCTGGGTTAATGAGCGGTTCTGCACTGTTTCCCCTTTCCTCCACGCGCACACCCAGGGTTAGAGACGGGGGAGCTCTGCACCGGTTTGACCACCTTTGAGCAGAAATGTATGGCTACTGAGCCTTCAGACCATAGAATATCCCTGCTATATGGTGTGATGTAGTCGGAGGGAGCGGATGACCAACTGTTGGGTTTCCAGTCAGCCTGGCATAGAGAGCTTGGCAAGACATTCTCGGGGGAGGAGTGGTTGGAAGCCTTCACACTTAGTCACAAACTTACTGTTTCCTCTAGAATACAAGAACTGAATTACAAGGTGCTGGCCCAGTGGTACTGGACACGTGAATGCCTCCACAAATGGTTTCCCTCCGTACCTGACACTTGCTGGAGGTGTTCCCAAGGCGTGTGCTCAATGCTCCATATTTGGTGGACTTGCCCGCCTGTATACTCTTTGTGGCAGGGAGTTCAGATCCTGTACAACGCGGTCATATCTTGTAACCTGATTCTGACTCCAGAGATGGCTCTTCTCTCCATTTTGCCTGGTTCATTACCTACGATTAAAAAAGGCCTACTGGGCTTTTTCCTCCTGGCAGCTCAGCAAATAATTCCTAGGCTGTGGCCGTCGACCACTCCCCCCTCTAGACTCACGTGGGCCGAGGCTTTTGGCCCCTTGATGCGAATGGAGGAGATAAGGGCGGACGAGCATGACGCGAGTAAGAAATTCTCCGCTAAATGGAGGATCTGGATAATGTTTCAGTCCTCCCCTGAGATGACTAGATGGCTGGCCGGAGACAATTCCCTTGGAGGTCCATAGATCTTTGATCTGGCTTCCTCTGATACCTGGTGGCTAGATGGCGATGGGCTACCCCACTCCCTCTCTTTCCTCCTAACCCCCTCCCTCTTTCTCTTTTCTTCCTTCTCTCCCTCTCTTCTCACTCTCTCTGGCCATAGCTGGACTCTTGGATGGCACACTAATAGATAGCAATATAGCTCCTCTGCTCTTTCCCCCTTCCCTGGTACTTTCATGCCCCATTTCCTTTCTTCCCGTACTCTATGCCCTTCCACGTGTCCAGTGTTTGTTGATGTGTACCTGTTTAACCCCATCCTCCTTTTTTTTTTCTCTTCTCCCTTTTTGTTTCGTTGTTGTTCTGTATATGCACAAACAATGTTGATTCATCAAGTGCCTACGGGGGTCTCGTATGCTGTAGTTATTTTCTTGTAGGTGTGTAGGTGTGGTTGGAGTGAGTTGACCCCTCACATTCTGGCAAGTGACATGTTATTCTACCAATTCCTGACCTCTCTTTTTCCTTTTTGGCTTCTGTACTATTTTGTCGGCAGTTGTTACCTAGCCAAAATTTCTGTTCGATGCATATTCTTTATATGTGTGTTTATTATGTAAACTCTTTAATAAAAATATATTGAACCATAAAGAATAGATCACATGATGACAATACGCTTAGTGGTTGCTGAATGCCCTTAAAGTCACGGTAAGCTTAGTAATGGTGGGATACCTACTAAAGGCACAGTAGGTTTAATGGTTACTCAATACTCCTAATGGCCTGATAGATTTAGTGATTGCTTAATTCTCTTAAAGTGGTATTCCCATCTGACAAAGTTATCCCCCATTCACAGTGGTCGGACCCTCCACGATCTAGAGATCTCTCATTAAAGTAGACTGGCAATCTGGCACCGGACAACCGGACAAATGTCTGCTGGACTGCCCAGGTTCCATAGCATGCTTAGTGATTTCTGAATACTTCTGATGGCACAGTATGCTTGGCAGGGCCGCCGATAGGGCAGTACAAGTGGTACTGCCGTATGGGGCCCGGACCCTAAGAGACACGGGGGGGGGGGGGGGGGCCCGGCGGGCCCGCCGGCCGCCGCCCCCCGACCGCTACGCTAGGGGGGTCCGCACGGCCCCCCTTGCCACCTGTTTTTGAGCATCCCGAGAAGCTGCGGCCACGCAGCTTCTCGGGATGCACTGATTGCTTTAATGTTCCGCCCGCACAGCGGGCGGAACATTAAAGCGATCAGAATACAGGAGAAGGACCTGTCAGCGTCCTCCTCCTGTATTCTCTCCCATAGGCTGCCGGCACTTCATACCAGCAGCCTATGGGAGGCCGGGACGTGATCATGTGCCCCTCCGGCAGGCGTGATCATGTGACGTCATCACGTCTGCCGGAAGTCCCGTCCCTGCGGCTCGCAAGATGGAGCCCGAAGAGGAGGAGGAAGAGCTGCTGCCTGCAGCCACAGCGCGGATTAGGTGAGTAGGATGTTTGTTTTTTTTAGGGGCACCTCTGGGGGCATTATTAGTATATGGGGGGCACCTCTGGGGGCATTATTAGTGTATGGGGGCACCTCTGGGGGCATTATTAGTGTATGGGGGCACCTCTGGGGGCATTATTAGCTCATGGGGGAACCTCTGGGGACATTATTAGTATATGGGGGCACCTCTGGGGGCATTATTAGTGTATGGGGGCACCTCTGGGGGAATTATTAGTATATGGGGGCACCTCTGGGGGCATTATTAGTGTATGGGGGCACCTCTGGGGGCATTATTAGTATATGGGGGGCACCTCTGGGGGCATTATTAGTGTATGGGGGCACCTCTGGGGGCATTATTAGTATATGGGGGCACCTCTGGGGGCATTATTAGCTCATGGGGGCACCTCTGGGGGCATTATTAGCTCATGGGGGCACCTCTGGGGGCATTATTAGTGTATGGGGGCACCTCTGGGGGCATTATTAGTGTATGGGGCCACCTCTGGGGACATAATTAGTATATGGGGGCACCTCTGGGGGCATTATTAGTATATGGGGGCACCTCTGGGGGCATTATTAGTATATGGGGGCACCTCTGGGGGCATTATTAGTATATGGGGGCACCTCTGGGGGCATTATTAGTATATGGGGGCACCTCTGGGGGCATTATTAGTATATGGGGGCACCTCTGGGGGCATTATTAGTATATGGGGGCACCTCTGGGGGCATTATTAGTATATGGGGGCACCTCTGGGGGCATTATTAGTGTATGGGCGCACCTCTGGGGGCATTATTAGTATATGGGGGGCACCTCTGGGGGCATTATTAGTTCATGGGGGCACCTCTGGGGGCATTATTAGTTCATGGGGGCACCTCTGGGGGCATTATTAGTATATGGGGGCACCTCTGGGGGCATTATTAGTGTATGGGGGCACCTCTGGGGGCATTATTAGTATATGGGGGGCACCTCTGGGGGCATTATTAGTGTATGGGGGCACCTCTGGGGGCATTATTAACTCATGGGGGCATCTCTGGGGGCATTATTAGCTCATGGGGGCACCTCTGGGGGCATTATTAGTGTATGGGGGCACCTCTGGGGGCATTATTAGTGTATGGGGCCACCTCTGGGGACATAATTAGTGTATTGGGGCACCTCTGGGGGCATTATTAGTATATGGGGGCACCTCTGGGGGCATTATTAGTGTATGGGGTGCACCTCTGGGGGCATTATTAGTATATGGGGGCACCTCTGGGGGCATTATTAGTATATGGGGGCACCTCTGGGGGCATTATTAGTATATGGAGGCACCTCTGGGGGCATTATTAGTATATGGGGGCACCTCTGGGGGCATTATTAGTATATGGGGGCACCTCTGGGGGCATTATTAGTATATGGGGGCACCTCTGGGGGCATTATTAGTATATGGGGGCACCTCTGGGGGCATTATTAGTATATGGGGGCACCTCTGGGGGCATTATTAGTATATGGGGGCACCTCTGGGGGCATTATTAGTATGTGGGGGCACCTCTGGGGGCATTATTAGTGTATGGGCGCACCTCTGGGGGCATTATTAGTATATGGGGGCACCTCTGGGGGCATTATTAGTATATGGGGGGCACCTCTGGGGGCATTATTAGTTCATGGGGGCACCTCTGGGGGCATTATTAGTGTATGGGGGCACCTCTGGGGGCATTATTAGTGTATGGGGGCACCTCTGGGGGCATTATTAGTATATGGGGGCACCTCTGGGGGCATTATTAGTATATGGGGGCACCTCTGGGGGCATTATTAGTTCATGGGGGCACCTCTGGGGGCATTATTAACTCATGGGGGCATCTCTGGGGGCATTATTAGTGCATGGGGGTACCTCTGGGGGCATTATTAGTTCATGGGGGCCACCTCTAGGGGCATTATTAGCTCATGGGGGCACAGCTGGGAATCCTACATACAGGGGGCACAGCAGGGGATCCTACATACAGGGGGCACAGCAGGGGATCCTACATACAGGGGGCATCCCACACAGCGCAGTTACTATGGGAGCCTACAGGGGGGAGAAAGGAAAGGAAGTTGCTAGAAATGTGCGGAGCCTAAATTGTTTGTCTCGCAGGTTCTAAGGGGATGAAACGTATCTGGAAGGAATCATCATGGAGGTCTGGGCCGGATGGAGAGGAAAAGGGAAAGTGACGCCTCAGATCAAAGAAGACGTCACCTGTGAGTCCCTGTATGACACTTTTCTTATTTTGTAGAACATCATTTAGTAGGGGCGCCCCGAGGTGACAGCTACTACATTATCTGTACTCAGAGATATCACTGTGTTATCTGTGCTGTTACATAGGGCTGCAGGTGACATGTACATTATCTGTGCTCAGAGATATCACTGTGTTATCTGTGGTGTTACATAGGACTGCAGGTGACTACTACATTATCTGTACTCAGAGATATCACTGTGTTATCTGTGGTGTTACATAGGACTGCAGGTGACATCTACATTATCTGTACTCAGAGGGATATCACTGTGTTATCTGTGCTGTTACATAGGACTGCAGGTGACATCTACTACATGATCTATACTCAGAGATATCACTGTGTTATCTGTGCTGTTACATAGGACTGCAGGTGACATCTACTACATGATCTATACTCAGAGATATCACTGTGTTATCTGTGCTGTTACATAGGACTGGAGGTGAAATCTACTACATTATCTGTACTCAGAGATACCACTGTGTTATGTGGTGTTACATAGGACTGCAGGTGATATCAGGTGATTTCTCCAGGTTGCAGAAGTTCAAACTTCATCGTGCCCTGGTGTGCTGGTGTCTGTATACATGTGTGCTGGTGTCTGTATGTGTGTATACATGTGTGCTGGTGTCTGTATACATGTGTGCTGGTGTCTGTATACATGTGTGCTGGTGTCTGTATGTCTGTATACATGTGTGCTGGTGTCTGTATGTCTGTATACATGTGTGCTGGTGTCTGTATACATGTGTGCTGGTGTCTGTATGTCTGTATACATGTGTGCTGGTGTCTGTATACATGTGTGCTGGTGTCTGTGTGTGAGATCAATTCTAGAGAACTGGCTCATATATCCCATTTTCCACAGTGGCTTAAAATGTAACCTCTGTTATACAGTTATAGAATTGTAGAACCTAAATGTGAACAAGGTGCAATTCAAATAGACACTTACTTGTATAGCTGCCTCTTGTGCTCTGTATACAGTGCATTATATTCACCCTTGCAACGTACAATTTATAGCGCGTCTACAAGCCCAGCGGGGCTCATTATGATGGAGACTAAAACTTATACAAGAGTGGGGTAGGGGTTCCCCTGTATTCAGAATGCTGTTGAGTGCTCGGCAATGCCCCGTTTGGGGTTATTGAATTTCGAGGGTCTGTGCAGAGCAGGATAAAGACACCTCTGCTGCACAAACAGGATCTTCTAGAAAGCGTTCTCACCGCCATGTATTCGCTATCACTGGCTTGGGTGAGCTAAACTAGTCTGCCTGGGGGGGGGGGGGGGGGGGGTGATTTGTATATGCTCACTAACATGGAACAGCCTCATTATATTAGCCTTATCAACATATTCTATGTTAGTGAGCATACCGGGGGGGGGGGGGGGGGATATTGGTGAACATATACAAATCAAACAGCCCCCCCAGACCCTCGAAATTCAATAACCCCAAACGGGGCATTGCCGAGCACTCAACAGCATTCTGAATACAGGGGAACCCCTACCCCAGTCTTGTATAAGTTTTAGTCTCCATCATAATGAGCCCCGCTGGGCTTGTAGACACGCTATAAATTGTACGTTGCAGGGGTGAATATAATGCACTGTATACAGAGCACAAGAGGCAGCTATACAAGTAAGTGTCTATTTGAATTGCACCTTGTTCACATTTAATTTCTATAATTCTATAACTGTATAACAGAGGTTACATTTTAAGCCACTGGGGAAAATGGGGAATATGAGCCAGTTCTCTAGAATTGATCTGAACCAAATTATACCTCCCAGCAAGGCGTGGGGCCAACACACAATTTTTTTTTTTTTTTTATTAATGTGGGGGGCCCAGACACTTTGGTTGTATGGGGCCCCGAAATTCCTGATGGCGGCCCTGATGCTTGGTAGTTGCTGAGTCCTCTTAAAGGCACAGTATGCTTGATAGTTGCTTAATACTTTTAAATGCACAGTATGCTTGGTAGTTGTTGAGTACTCTTAAAGGCACAGTATGCTTGGTAGTTGCTTAATACTCTTAAATGCACAGCATGCTTGGTAGTCACTGAGTACTCTTACAGCAAAGTATGCTTGGTAGTTGTTGAGTACTCTTAAAGGCACAGTATGCTTAGTAGTTGTTGAGTATTTAAGGCACAGTATACTTGGTAGTTGTTGAGTACTTTTAAAGACACAGTATGCTTGATAGTTGCATTATACTCTTAAATGCACAGTATGCTTGATAGCTGTTGAGTACGATTAAAGGCACAGTATGCTTCATAGTTGTTAAATACACTTAAAGGCACAGTATGCTTCATAGTTGTTGAGTAGGCTTAAAGGCACAGTATGCTTGGTAGTCACTGAGTATGCTTAAAGGCACAGTATGCTTAGAAGTCACTGAGTATTCTTACAGCAAAGTATGCTTGATAGTTGCTAAAATAACTATAATGAAGCAGGTACTAGTAAGTTGGCAAATGCCGGAGGAAAACGAGAGGACATGCACTGCATACAGCTGACACTTTGGAGTATAAAATACAGTAAAATGCATGCAGCACATCCACTCTGTTTGCGGCTGAATAAACTAATTTCTTTCCCGATTTACAATTATCTATATAAACACAACCTGCTTCACCGCCTTGATTCACTTAACGGCGGTAACTTGTCGCCAGGGGTAGATCAGCGATCGCCTTGTCACCGTTCACCCATCACGTCACTAATCTCCCTTGTCTCCGGTCTCCGCGGCAGAGAGAAATTTCACCGATCATCATCTGCGAGTCTCTTAGCAACCTCATCCTGTGTGAGCCCCTATTACCAACAGGTTGTGATAAATATATCCGTATTCCCAGAGGGGGCAGCCATTTGTCAGGATGTAAAATGTTCCAATGGATCATTAAGAATGTGCCGGCACTGATGGCTGATCTGACTGTCAGCTCCCGGCCTCTAATCACATGTAAAACTACTCAGTCACGTCTGTAAGAGGCAGGTAGAGGGGATTATTAGACCGGACCACAGGAGGCGGCATTATTATTCTGTCAGAATATCTATCACTTTATACAGCTACAAAGTACAGAGGAGACACCATAACGGAGAACATATACAGTACAGAGAGAGGATCCCGCTAAAGTCTCATTACTGTATAATACAAGGATAAAGCTGCACTCCTACCAAAGACTTCTACCCTGGGCTCAATATTGTCACCTACAGAGTAATAAAGATTCCACAGAGGAAATACAGTGATCTAATACATGAACAAGGATCTACTACAACACTACTCTTATATACAGGAATATAACTACTATAACACTACTCCTATATGCAGGAATATAACTACTATAATACTGCCCCCTATATACAGGGATATAACTACTATAATACTGCTCCTATATACAGGGATATAACTACTATAATACTGCTCCTATATACAGGAATATAACTACTATAATACTGCTCCCTATATACAGGAATATAACTACTATAATACTGCCCCTATATACAGGAATATAACTACTATAATACTGCTCCTATATACAGGAATATAACTACTATAATACTGCTCCTATATACAGGGATATAACTACTATAATACTGCTCCTATATACAGGAATAGAACTTCTATAATACTGCTCCTATATACAGGAATATAACTACTATAATACTGCTCCTATATACAGGGATATAACTACTATAATACTGCTCCCTATATACAGGAATATAACTACTATAATACTGCTCCTATATACAGGAATATAACTACTATAATCCGGCCCTTATATACAGGAATATAACTACTATAATTCAATACTATACTATACTATAAATCAATTCATACACAAAATTCTGATGTGTTTTTTATTTAGCCTAGCGGCACTAGTATCAGCCATAGGTGTGAGGTGCAGCACTCTGTTTCTTCCCTGAATAACTACTATAATACTGCTCCTATATACAGGGATATAACTACTATAATACTGCCCCCTATGCTCAGTAATATTACTATTATAGTATGACGTATTATGTACAGTATACTCTCTATCAGTTTGGTGTCTCTTCTCTCGTCCCCCTGTAGAGTTGCCCTTGTGTGACTTGTCCTCACTTGATCTCATCGCTTTCCCCATCTCTCTATTCCTCCTCATACATTTTCTATACGTCCGCAGTCGTCTGAATCCCCTTTAATGTAAACATCCCGTTGCCAATTACTATTGCAGCGCGGAGGCAGCGATTTATCAAGACTCCATAAAGGTTATCTTGGCTTTACGATTACAATAAAAGAATGAATCTGAAAAATTTCATCAGGAGCGCTGCTCTGGAGGTAATGTATGGCTGCATTTCTTAACTTACATTAGCAAAATTAAACGGCCTGTAGATGGGAGAAGCCGGGAGATATGCTTAGAAAGCATTTATCTGATGACGCCAGGTAATAGCCGCGTTACGCTCGCTTCTCATCAATCTCTTGTTGGGTGTTTGGACTGTAAAAGAGATGTAAAACGGTGATGCAGAGGGATGGCGGCACAACCTGTGGGCGAGCGACACATTTGTCATTCAGGCTTTGCCACGCCGAAGGCTGAGATGTAGCAGAGCTCAGTTAAAGGGGTTGTACACCAAAAAAAAAAAATCTTTCAAATTAACTGGTCCCAGCAAGTGCCAGAGATTTGTAATTCACTTCTATTAAAAAATGTTGAGTCTTCCAGTACTTATCAGCTACTGTATGCCCTGTAGGAAGTAGTGTATTCTTTTCAGTATGAAGAGCAGGAGAGGATTTCTACTGGGATTTGCTACTGCTCTGGACAGTTCCTGACATGGACAGAAGTGGCAGCAGAGAGCACTGTGTCAGACTGGAGAGAATACACCACTTCCTGCAGGACATACAACAGCTGATAAGTATTGGAAGACTTCAGATTATTTTTTTATCAAAGTAAATTACACTTGGGGCACCAGTTAAATTGAAGAATTTGTTGGGGGTAAACTATCCCTTTAAGTGTGTTATGCATATACTGCTAGATCAGTGTTCTCCCACTCTGTTGCAAAACTACAACTCCCATCATGCCCTAACAGCCTTCGGCTGTTAGGGCATGATGGGAATTGTAGTTTTGTATCAGCTGCAGGGATGCAGGTTGCAGAATATTTTTCTAGTCAGTTTTTCTCTGTACTCGCTCCACATAACCGCTCAGCTCTGCTACATCACACAACCCTACCTATGCGGCATGCACTATAACGGGAGTAGCAGCCGGCCGGCATACGAGGGGTTACTGCACTCGCTCCTGTATCGCGGCCACCTATCCGTTGGAACGGTGCTGTCCCCTCTCAGTTTTTCCGCCGTGGGATCCTCTGATTCTTCCTGACAGATCTTTCAGTATCTATAAAGCTGCTTCTCCACAATGCGGCTGGCTGGCAGGCTGGCACAGGATCAGCACCTTCTGCATTACCCTTCCCAGAGACTCAGAGGTCCTGGATGATAACCTGGCAAGGGGGCCATCCTATAACAACCCCTGCTGCTGGGGGCCGGAGTATGTGACCCCGTACCCCAAAAATAATAATAATAATGATAATAATAATGATGATAATAATAGAGAAATGAAAACTTGTAGGTTTCTGCATAGCAATTAGGGTCCCCATGGCAGTGCCCGTCTCCTGGGGAAGGTTTGCACCATCACACCCATTACTCAATCACCCAAAGGATCCTAATGGATCTCTATGATGACCCATGGTGCCCATGTGACACCACCACCTGCCACCCCATGACCACATCTTACAACCATAATGTTACGTAATAAAAAGGACTATTAAGAGAGGAATATCCCCCGTACACCAGCTCCACACACAAGACTGTGTAAGTGATTGCAGGGCAGTGACTCACGGGCGACCAGGGGGTGATTACTTCTACCCGCAGCTCATCTCTGCCAGACATCTCAGCCTCTGCTTTTATTTCCAGCACCCCCTTCCCCCATCTATAATGTCCCAAACAGTTATAATGCAGATAGTTTCCCTAGTAGGTAAGTCCCCAATATGTGTCCCCAGTGTACAGGCCCCCAGTAGGTAGTTACCCCTGTAAATAGTCCCCCAGCAGGTAGTTACCCCTGTAAATAGTCCCCCAGCAGGTAGTTACCCCTGCAAATAGTCCCATAGCAGGTAGTTACCCCTATAAATAGTCCCCCCAGCAGGTAGTTACCCCTGTAAAGAGTCCCCCAGCAGGTAGTTACCCCTGTAAATAGTCCCATAGCAGGTAGTTACCCCTGTAAATAGTCCCATAGCAGGTAGTTACCCCTGTAAATAGTCCCCCCAGCAGGTAGTTACCCCTGTAAATAGTCCCATAGCAGGTAGTTACCCCTGTAAATAGTCCCATAGCAGGTAGTTACCCCTGTAAATAGTCCCCCCAGCAGGTAGTTACCCCTGTAAAGAGTCCCCCAGCAGGTAGTTACCCCTGTAAATAGTCCCATAGCAGGTAGTTACCCCTGTAAATAGTCCCATAGCAGGTAGTTACCCCTGTAAATAGTCCCCCCAGCAGGTAGTTACCCCTGTAAATAGTCCCATAGCAGGTAGTTACCCCTGTAAATAGTCCCCCCAGCAGGTAGTTACCCCTGTAAATAGTCCCCCAGCAGGTAGTTATCCCTGTAAATAGTCCCATAGCAGGTAGTTACCCCTGTAAATTGTCCCCCAGCAGGTAGTTACCCCTGTAAATTGTCCCCCAGCAGGTAGTTACCCCTGTAAATAGTCCCATAGCAGGTAGTTACCCCTGTAAATAGTCCCCCAGCAGGTAGTTACCCCTGTAAATTGTCCCCCAGCAGGTAGTTACCCCTGTAAATAGTCCCATAGCAGGTAGTTACCCCTGTAAATTGTCCCCCAGCAGGTAGTTACCCCTGTAAATTGTCCCCCAGCAGGTAGTTACCCCTGTAAATAGTCCCATAGCAGGTAGTTACCCCTGTAAATAGTCCCCCAGCAGGTAGTTACCCCTGTAAATTGTCCCCCAGCAGGTAGTTATTCCTTGGAAAAAAAAAATTACTTCAGGGCGCCCCTACTAAATATTGTTGTACAAAATAAGAAAACCGCCATACAGTGACTCACAGGTGACGTCTTCTCTGATCTGAGGCGTCACTTTCCCTTTTCCTCTCCATCCGGCCCAGACCTCCAGGATGATTCCTTCCAGCTACTTTTCATCTCTTCAGAACCTGCGAGACAAACATCTCAGGCTCCGCACATTTCTAGCAACTTCCTTTCCTTTCTCCCTCCTATAGGATTCCATACAGTAGTAACTGCGCTGTTTTTTGGTATGTGCAGTAAAGCGATTAGGAATGTGGGTTCCCCCCTGTATGTAGGATCCCCTGCTGTGCCCTCATATACTAATAATGCCCCCTGATGTGCCCCCTTATACTAATAATGCCCCCTGCTCTGCCCTCATACACTAATAATGCCCTTAGCTGTGTACCCCATACAATAATAATGCTCCCAGATGTGCCCCATGGCCCCAGATGTGCCCCTATGCAATATTAATGCCCCCAAATGTGCCCCCATGCAATAATAATGCCCCCAAATGTGCCCCATGCAATAATAATGCTCCCAAAGTTGCCCCCATGAAATAAAGCCCCCAGATTTGCCCCATGCAATGATGCCCACAGATGTGCCCCCATACAATAATAATAATGCCCCAGATGTGCCCCATGCAATAACAATGGCCCCAGATGTGCCCCATGCAATAATAATGCCCCCAGATGCACCCCCATGCAATAATAATGCCCCCAAATGTGCCCCCATGCAATAATGATGCCCCAGATTTGCCCCATACAATAATGATGCCCCCAGATGTGCCCCCATACAATAATAATAATAATGCCCCCAGATGTGCCCCCATGTAGTAATAATGGCCCCAGATGTGCCCCCATGCAATAATGGCCCCAGATGTGCCCCATGCAATAATGGCCCCAGATGTGCCCCCATGCAATAATGATGTTCCCCCATGCAATAATGATGCCCCCAGATGTGCCTCCGTGCAATTATAATGCCCCCTGCTCTGCCCCTAAAAGAAAAAGCATCCTACTCACCTAATCCGCGTTGTGTGGCTGCAGGGAGCAGCTCTCCTTCCTCTTCTGGCTCCATGTTGCGAGCCGCAGGGACGGGACCTCCGGCAGGCGTGATGACGTCCCATAGGCCGCAGGTATAAAGTGCAGGCGGCCTATTTCCCCTGTAGATAGTCCCCCAGTAGGTAGCTCCCCCTATAGATAGTCCACCAGTATGTAGATTTTCCCTGTAGATAGTCCCCCAGTATGTAGATTTCCCCTGTAGATAGTCCCCCAGTAGGTAGCTCCCTCTGTAGATAGTCCCCCAGTATGTAGATTTCTCCTGTAGATAGTCCCCCAGTATGTAGATTTCTCCTGTAGATAGTCCCCCAGTATGTAGCTCCCCCTTTAGATAGTCCACCAGTATGTAGATTTCCCCTGTAGATAGTCCCCCAGTATGTAGATTTTCCCTGTAGATAGTCCCCCAGTATGTAGATTTTCCCTGTAGATAGTCCCCCAGTATGTAGATTTCCCCTGTAGATAGTCCCCCAGTATGTAGATTTCCCCTGTATATAGTCCCCCAGTATGTAGATTTTCCCTGTAGATAGTCCCCCAGTATGTAGCTCCCCCTTTAGATAGTCCATCAGTATGTAGATTTCCCCTGTAGATAGTCCCCCAGTAGGTAGCTCCCCTGTAGATAGTCCCCCAGTATGTAGATTTTCCCTGTAGATAGTCCCCCAGTATGTAGATTTTCCCTGTAGATAGTCCCCCAGTATGTAGCTCCCCCTGTAGATAGTCCCCCAGTAGGTAGCTCCCCCTGTAGATAGTCCCCCAGTATGTAGATTTCCCCTGTAGATAGTTCCCCAGTAGGTAGCTCCCCTGTAGATAGTCCCCCAGTATGTAGATTTTCCCTGTAGATAGTCCCCCAGTATGTAGATTTCCCCTGTAGATAGTCCCCCAGTATGTAGATTTCTCCTGTAGATGGTCCCCCAGTAGGTAGCTCCCCCTGTAGATAGTCCCCCAGTAGGTAGCTCCCCCTGTAGATAGTCCCCCAGTATGTAGATTTTCCCTGTAGATAGTCCCCCAGTATGTAGATTTTCCCTGTAGATAGTCCCCCAGTAGGTAGCTCCCCCTGTAGATAGTCCCCCAGTATGTAGATTTTCCCTGTAGATAGTCCCCCAGTATGTAGATTTCCCCTGTAGATAGTCCCCCAGTAGGTAGCTCCCCCTGTAGATAGTCCCTCAGTATGTAGATTTCCCCTGTAGATAGTCCCCCAGTATGTAGATTTCCCCTGTAGATAGTCCCCCAGTAGGTAGCTCCCCCTGTAGATAGTCCCTCAGTATGTAGATTTCCCCTGTAGATAGTCCCCCAGTATGTAGATTTCCCCTGTAGATAGTCCCCCAGTATGTAGATTTCCCCTGTAGATAGTCCCCCAATAGGTAGCTCCCCGTGTAGATAGTCCCCCAGTAGGTAGCTCCCCCTGTAGATAGTCCCCCAGTATGTAGATTTCCCCTGTAGATAGTCCCCCAATAGGTAGCTCCCCCTGTAGATAGTCCCCCAGTAGGTAGCTCCCCCTGTAGATAGTCCCCCAGTATGTAGATTTTCCCTGTAGATAGTCCCCCAATAGGTAGCTCCCCCTATAGATAGTCCCCCAGTAGGTAGTTCTGTGTAGGTGATCGGCAGCGGATCAGATACTTTTTCCCCCACTGTATATTATACTATTGGTACTATATACTATACACTAATCAGAGCTGCATTCAATATTCTACTCAGTGCAACTAGATTGCTAACTTAGCCGTAGTTACATAGTAGTCACACTGTAACTGTAGTTTAATCACATCCAGAGCTGCATTCAGAATTCTAATCAATACCAATAGATGCTTGGCTGAGTTTCATTTGCGCACACCTAGAGCTGCACTCATAATTCTGCATTCAATAAGAAATCATCCATCTAGCTTCCTTATAACTCTGAGCTTACGTCACTATGCACCCCTTGCTGTCTCAGTGTCTATAACAAAATCAACAGGGAAAATTAGAAACTTTGTATTATATTATGGGAAACGTTACATCCCCCATAATGCATTGCTCAAAGTCTACATGTGGCAGATGACTACTAAGGCCCCCTTTGCTGATTTTTTATTTTTTTTTTCAAATCAGCTGGTACCAGAAAGTTATATAGAATTGTAATTTATGAGCAGGAGAGGTTTTCTATGGGGATTTGCTGCTGCTCTGGACAGTTCCTGACATGGACAGAGGTGGCAGCAGAGAGCACTGTGTCAGACTGGAGAGAATACACCACTTCCTGCAGGACACACAGAAATAATTAATTTGCCCGAAGTTCCCCAGTTTCCTGCATAGTAATGATGGAGCTTCTGCTCTGCCGGTGACTGATCTACCTGAATAGTTACTAGAG
This sequence comes from Dendropsophus ebraccatus, assembly GCF_027789765.1. Classification (NCBI taxonomy): domain Eukaryota; kingdom Metazoa; phylum Chordata; class Amphibia; order Anura; family Hylidae; genus Dendropsophus; species Dendropsophus ebraccatus. The sequence goes on from NC_091464.1 coordinate 94,470,804, forward strand.
CCGCCATTCGCCCTTATAGTAGACAATCCCTTTAATCCTTGCTGGATCTTGCGCCATTAATAAATAGGTTTTCTTGCCGGCCGCGGTTTAATTAGAACGACGAAATGAGCGCGACGTCAATTCTGTTTAGTGATTGTGAAGTAAAGCAGATCTGCCAATAATCTTTATGGCCTGAGCCGCTGCCAGCCCATCCCGTCCTGGACTGTGCCGTACATCCTCTAGGCGGGGAGGGGGGTTATTTATGTCCCAGGGAGTTCCCATGGTGCATTGCTGATTAAGCACAATCTTAGATAATTGACTGGAGCTGGGTACAGTTTACTGCTGATCTATAGACGGATGCTACATGAGTCTTAAAGGGGATGCACCTTTTATAATTAAGGTGGAGATCAGCTGCAAAAGAGCTCCGCATATATGTGCATTACTTCAACAGCCTATTGATTGCACCGGGCAGCATGCAATGCTTTATTTCTCCTGTGGGGGCATCGCAGAGAGGTAAAGGGGTTATACAGGATCACAAAAACGCAGCTACTTTCTTTCAAAAACAGCGCCACCCCTGTTTTCAGGCTGTGTGCAGTATTACATCTCTGCTCCATTCACTTCAAAGAAAAATGAGCTGCAATACCACCCACAACCTGAGGACAAGAGTGGTGCTGTTTCTAGTTATGCCAGTTTTCTCTGCAGACTGCAGCTGATCATTTGGGATCAAAGCACCATGTGATCAGCAGTGTCCCAAAACCTGCAGCTTCTCAGAAGTTGCAAAACTACAACTCCCATCAGACTCTGAGGAGCTCATTGGTTTTAATCAGCAGGACGCAATGCTTCATGTCTCCTGTGGGGGCACTGTGTGCAGTTTCTCTGAAGATTACAGCTGATCACTGGGGACCATGGTGGCAGAACATCATGTGATCAGCTTGGTAGCAAAACTACAACTCCCATCATGTCTGGACAGCCAAAGCTTCAGCATGATGGTGACTAATTTTGCAAACAGCTGGGGAGCTGCAGGTTCCCCATCCCTGGTTTAAAGGGGTAGTTCAGCGAAAATGTCTTTCTTTCAAATCAACTGGTGTCAGAAAGTGCCAGAGATTTGTACTTCTATTAAAAATCTCAAGTCTTCCAGTACTTATCAGCTGCTGTATGTCCTGCAGGAAGTGGTGTATTCTCTCCAGTCTGGCACAGTGCTCTCTGCTGTCACCTCTGTCCATGTCAGGAACTGTCCAGAGCAGCAGCAAATCCCCACAGAAAACCTCTCCTGCTCTGGACAGTTCCTGACATGGACAGAAAGCAGTAGCCAATTATAATAGCTCCTTTTCGGGCGGTAGCCTGGGGCCCATGGCCACCCAAAAAGACTTATACTTTCAGTGGTGTATTGTCTCCTGGCTACAGGTCTGCCATGATTTGCAAAAAAAAAATCGCAGCTTTTTTGCACAAAAACAGGCATCATGACATTGTCTATCCTGTACTATGGACACTACGCTAGTGCTGCCATAGTTACAGTGGGTTGGGGGGGGGGGGGCCAGGCTTGGTTAAGTTAATCCGCCCCTGGCAGAGAGCACTGTGTCAGACTGGAAAGAGTACACCACTTCCTGCAGGACATACAGCAGCTGATAAGTACTGTTAGACTGAAGATTTTTTTTTAATAGAAGTAAATTAAAAATCTCTGGCACCAGTAGATTACATTTTTTTTTTCTTTTTTTTGCTGAACTGCCCCTCTAAGAATTGTTCCCCAACCTGTGTCCCTCCAGCTATTGCAAAACTACAAATCCCATCATGCAACAACAGCCTACTGATTGCAATTGGCCGTGTGTAATACTGAATTCCTCCAGCGGGGGCACTGCAGGGAGATGGATCACTTGTTGCCAGGTTCCTGATCACTGGAGATGACTGCAGCATGTGATCAGCGGTCAGGGCATGATGGGAGTTGTAGCCATAAATGGTTGCTGCTATAGGAAGTGCCTGTCCCTAGTGGATGACCCCCCTATATCTCTTATACACAGGAAGCGCTGACATTTGGAGGATTCCATCAGCAATGACATTACAGCCTCGTCCTCAGACGTCTCCTTTTTTCATACTGCAGTTTTTTTTAATGCAGGATTTTAAGGTGATTAAAAAGAGGGATTAAGACGCTGCCAAAAAGCCTTCAATTCTGGAGAAATTATAAAGCAGGAAAGGTTAATGAAATTGCACATTTTGCTGATCAATATTCCAGATATGAACCTTGGAATAAGGGGAAGGGGGGTGTCACCGGCGGCGGCGGCGGCTGCCAGTTGTCGGGCCGGCAGCGGCTTGGCACCTCTCTGGGCAGTGACCCGCTGAGCCCCCTGTCGGAATCTTAAAATGGAACTTTGATTCTTTGTGTTGCTGCCGCGGCGGCGTGTGAACCGAGCAGCAACGGTTGCCTGAGCAACGGCCGGAGACAAGTGAAACATTACTTTTCCCACCTTGCTGCGAACTGCTAACGAGTGATACTTTTTAATTGGAGGAAAATGTTGCATTAAGCGGCGTCTTGCGCAATGACATCCTACTATACGGGAACACATTACTTGGCTATTTTTACTGCTTGTCGGTGCGGAGAGAACCGATCAGCAGCTGTTGTATAAAGTGCAATAAATAGAACTCCTTCCCGGCGGCGGCAGCGAGGGGGGGGGCAGGTGGCGTCTCCACCATTTGTTTTCTTTGGTCATACAGGATTGAGAAGGAATCTCATTATTGTCTATCATTTATTTAGTTATGTCTGGAACCTGTCAGCAAGCAGGCTCGCCGCTGACGGGTGGGATTACTGTTTTATTGCAATAAGCAATTAGAAAAGCTCAACCAGACGGGGGGTGTAAAAAGCAAAAAATTACGAAGATTCCCTCTCATCCTGGGAGCAGCACAAATGGGGTGATCTGCGGCTGGGAGCGGGAGGACAGATGGAGAGCTCAGGAAACCAAACAAGTAAATCAATCATTTAAAGGGGTTATCCAGCACTACAAAAACATGGCTACTTTTCCCCCTCTCTTGTCTCCAGTTGTGGTTTGCAATTGAGCTCAGTTTACTTCAATGGAACTGAGTCCCAAACCCCACCCAATCTGGAGACAAGAGAGGGGAAAAAAGTGGCCATGTTTTTGTAGCGCTGGATAACCACTTTAAGGCAATGGGCCAGACTAAAGGAGGACCCCGCCCTCAGAACCAGCACATATTTTGCAGCCTTTGGCCAGTGTAGGGCAGGTGGAGTCGCCTTTTTTTGTAGCATTTTTTTCTATTGATATTTCTTTTTCTTCAGGCCGTCCTGCGCCTGAGTTTCGCCTGCCGTATGATTTCTTGGTACCGGTTCTCCCTCTTCTGAAATCCCACCGGCGCGGAGTTCTGTGGCAGGTTCCATCTTGCTTACAGCGCCCGCCATCCTTCGGCGCATGTGTGCAGTCTTCCAGAGGTCATTTTCTTGTAGCCTCTTTCCAAATTAGAAAAGTTAGCGCCATGCAGACGCACAGCTTTCTCGGCAGCCATGTATTTTAAGTGAGAGATCTGTTTTTCTCTCTCCAGCATCTTATATTAATTTTTGCTCCCATTGATGCGCTGGGTCTTATTTTTAGGGGATGTCTTATTTTTCAATGAAAAAGAATTCACATGTCACATGCACAGCAGGGACAGAGCGTACAGTATGGTGGCCCCCGGCCACCAGGGGGAGCTCTCCACAGCATACTTGTACAGCACAGCAGGGACAGCGTACAGTATGGCGGCTTCCGGTCACCAGAGGGAGCTCACCACAGCACACTTGTACAGCACAGAATGGACAGCATACAGTATGGCGACAGGTGACGGGAAAACGCCAGACTGTGACTGGATCTAAATCTGGTGGTAGGGAACAACAGGGATGGCGGCAGGCAACAGTCCTCTCAATGCCTTGCCTGCACATTTACAAGTGATGGCAGCGGAAGGGAACACCTGGGTTGGAAGCTGGTGAAGGTCTTCATGTCCTGCATGCAGCCGCCCTCCAACCGACACTGAAGGTAGGGGACAATGGCTGCGGGCTAAAAAGAATCACAGCTGCATGCCCTGGTTTTCTGTTCGAGGGGAGGCCTTTTATTTAGCAATTCAGCAAAACCTCTACCAGGTCTTATTTTCATGGAAAATAGTGTGTATATATATATATATATATATATATATATATATATATATATATATATATATTTATTTATATAGGTTATGTGGGGTTTGTTTAAGAGGGCAGGTCGGCAGGTCTTCTAAGCCTGCCCTCATGTATCCCATGATTAGGTTCCATTCCCATTCCCATTTAAGAATTTAGGGAGTCCCTTAAGAGGCCAAGATTGTTCTCTCCTAGGAGAGCAAGTAAGGAGGAGTACATGGTGGTGGATGAGATTATTTCATCTTAAAAAGTGAGGAGAAAGAGCCAGGCAAATTCTTCTTTCCAGTGGAAAAATCCAGCGTCTTTTGCGATCCGTACAGGCAGGGGAAGCTTTTGGGGGCCAAGGGCCTTCAAGGTGGACAAGTCCATGAAGAACGAGTTGAGTCATCTAAAAAAATCACCTATCCTCTCCAAATGCTTCAAGTCCATGTATCTGCTGGAAGAGGACAAAGTCAAGTCCTGGTTCACCCTCTCCCTCAATTTATAGGATTCCATGGACCATCAGGCAGAATGCACCCTCAGGTTGTTATTCTTCTCCCTTTACCTCTATATCCGTAGCTCCTCAAGAAACAGCTCCCCTAAGTTCACTCGGACATTGATACTGGGGTTCAGCATGATGATATCTTCGCCTCTTTTAGATCCATTAACCTGATGGTGGATTTTTGGCTGAGGCCGTGGATTGGGGTACAACACGTCTAATTACAGCCTTTGTGGTCTCCCCTATGAGCCTGGAAGACTTTGAGGCTGAGCTAGACAAGATCATGGAGGGCCTTTGCCGATAAAAAAGGTAAGTCCATTTCTCAAAAGTCTTTTCAGGGGAGGAGTAGACAAGCTAGAGGAGTTAGATCCTCCCAATACCAACAATGCTCTCTTCAGCAAAGTGGTTCCCCTAACCAGCATAGTTGATCACCGGGATCACAGGGGTTCCCCAAGGTTCAGTGGGCAGAGCAATGACTCCTTTTGTCCAGCGTCTCCCCATCTTCTCTTTCCTCTCCACTTAGAAATACCTGTAGGGAGCAGACTTTCCCACTTTTTAGACCAGTGATGAAAGGATATTCAGGACTAATGGGTCCTAGGTATTATAGTGTCTGGTTACACCATAGATTTTAACTCTTATCTTTCCAAGGTTTGTGGTCACAAAGCGTCTTCTTCTAACCAAACAGACCTTCCTAGAGTCCTCTCTAGATTAATACCTTCAAAGGAATGTCTTGGAGGAGGCACCCCTAGAGGAGAGAGGATATGGCGTCTATTCGACAGTCTTCCTGGTCCCCAAAGCCAAGAATGATATCACAATCACTTTATAAGGAGAAAGAAGTTCCATATGGAGACTATCCTATCTGTAGTCAATATACTGAGACCCGGAGATGAGATGGTGACCCTGCTATAAGATGTCTACCTACACATTCCTGCCTGTGCATCTCACAGGAAATATGTAAGGATTGCTGTTTTCCTCAAAGGAAGACACCTCCAGTTTGCTGCCCTTCTCTTTGGACTCTCACAATGGAGGTTGTGGTGTCAGCTGTATCGGCTTTATGACTCAAAGGCCTACAAATTGTCCCTTATCTATATGATTGGCTTATAAAAGCCTCTTCCGAACAAGACCCCTTCTCCTTCATCTTTAGCAAGCTCCAGCTTTCCTCCAACATTGGGGCTGGCTTGGCAACATTTTAAAGTCAAACTTTCCTCCTGCGGTATCAGAGAGATTCCAGGACTTCGTAGTCCACTTGTAGCAGGCGATGGATGATGACTGTGTTAAAAAAAAAAAAAAAACTTCATACATAGCTGTCCACACTCTCCGGTGTTTTTCTAGTTTCTGCCCGCTCACCGCCACTGCCAAAGCTTCTGCACCAGCCATTAAACCAACCACTGGCCGCTGCGGTCCCATCATGGCGCCTTGATTGATTCATTTACTTGTTTCATTTCATTAAAATTTCCATCTGTCCACCCAGCTTACAGGGTCAGAATACCCATTTGTGCTGCTGTTAGGACTAATAGAAAACAGGGTAACTACATAACCGTAACTTCATTCTCACCACTAGGCCTAAAACTAAGCAGATACTACAAACAGAATAAAAGACAGCGCTCTGGTCTCTTTTTTTATCAAGTGTCATGGGTATATGATATGACACTTGATAAAGAGACCAGACCGGTCTCAAAACGCGTTGTCTGTTTAATAAATGTGGTTATTTATTTTTACCTTATGGTAAACATTTTTTCATTTCCATTGGACCTGCACCCAGCTGACCCATACTTGTAGAGGAGGTGTATTGTCGTAAAACTAAGCGGAGACTTCTTCTGTCTGTGATGATAAGGAAGAGGATGCTGGAAAGTGATCTGTACAGAATTACAGCGACAGGTCACACCAGTATACAGGGAATAGATGAAGCTCACAGCTCAGTCTCCCCCTCCAATGTAGAATGACCTCTTCAAAGGTCACAGATTATGTGGAGTACTGTTTTCCATTTGTGTTGATGGGGCAGATCCTGTCTATTGTTGTCTGTGTCCATGAGGCTTGCTGTAAAGCATATCTGTAAATGCTGGGAAAATAGATGCAACTCAGGTAGGGTAGCCGCCCCCCATAACAATGTACAAGAAAATGGAATGAAAAAAAATTACAATCAGAAAATAGAAAGAGATGAGAGAAAGAAGAACATGTATCAGTATCTGCTGTAATCTAGGCGACATGTTCCCTTTAAGTCTGTCATTACTTTTATGCAAATGAGCACAACGATTTTGGGGCACTGATCACATGACCGTTCCTTCTAAAACTGCTGAGATGTGAATATGCAAATGACCTGATTAACATAAAAATTCCTAAAAGACAGTGAACGTCCTCTTTTTTTCATCGGAGATCCATCAATGTCAGCTTGATGACGGTTTCCAAATTTTCTTATTTCTTATTACAAACAGCAACAATGAGTATTATGGATGTCTTCTAGATGCTTCCTTGTGCCCTGGTGACTGCAGAGCTGATGTGAATCAGAGGTGGAGCAGCCTGTTCACTGCCTGTAATTACATATGATGTACCCCTCAATTAGTGCCACCCCATAAGCAGATTCCTGGGGTCTCCTGATTGTCTACTTAACAGCAATCTATTCCTAGTGTGGGGAAAACAGAGGCACACGTGTCCACTGAACCGGAGATTATCTTGTTGTCTTAATTAGCAGTTATTACAGCTCAGTGCCGCTTCTTCCCCGTGCAGAAGATGCCCATACAGACAGGGAAGTAACTACCACTAATGCAGCCATAGCGGCTAGTTCAGGGCTCACTGCCTAAGGGGGCCCATCCCTGCAATACACTGGGCCTCCTGAGCTGTCATCATACTACCAAAGGAGATGCCCACCATTGGGGACACTAGGGGAGATGCCTACCATTGGGGACACTAGGGGAAATGCCTACCATTGGGGACACTAGGGGAGATGCCTACCACAGGGGACACTAGAGGAGATGCCTACCCCATGGGGGACACTGGGGGCTGGGGGAGATCCCTACCATGGGGGACACTAGGGGAGATGCCTACTATGAGGGACACTACGGGAGATGCCTACCATGGGGGAAACTAGGGGAGATGCCTACCATGGGGGATTCTAGGGGAGATGCCTACCATGGGGGACACTACGGGAGATGCCTACCCCATGGGGGACACTAGGGGAGATGCCTACCATGGGGGACACTAGGGGAAATGCCTACCATGGGGGACACTAGGGGAGATGCCTACCATGAGGGACACTAGGGGAGATGCCTAACCCATGGGGGACACTAGGGGAGATGCCTACCCCATGGGGGACACTAGGGGAGATGCCTACCATGAGGGACACTAGGGGAGATGCCTAACCCATGGGGGACACTAGGGGAGATGCCTAACCCATGGGGGACACTAGGGGAGATGCCTACCATGGGGGATTCTAGGGAAGAGGTCTACCATGGGGGAAAAAACTAGTTAGAATAAGTTTTGCAGGTTTGGATTTCCATTTGGGATATTTTCCGGGACCGTGAGGGTGAGTGGTGCCTGGTCTTCCTGTCACAGTTGGTTTTACAGATAAGGTGATAAATTCAGCATATTGTGCTGATCGGCTGAGGTCCTGGAGTTTGACCTGCCATATATACATTAATGGACTATCCCTTTAATATATTTTAAATATATTTATTTAAAGAGAAGATGGTAAACAGGGTAATGACCTTCACTCATAGATTTGATTACCAAGTTAAAAATAGGCTGCACTTTAAAAATTTATAGCACAGCACAATATTATAGTACACCACAGGATACTTCTTGGCAGATGAAATCTGCAATGTTTTTCAGATTTAAAAAAAAACATTAAAAATAAAGAATAGAAATAGATTTCTAAATTAAAATAAGGAGACAATATATAAATCTAATAACGCAAAGAAAATAGACATAACAGTAAAATGCAAAATACATATATTTTTAAATACCTGCCGCCTTTCCAGAATTCTTTTTGTATCATTGTTTTCTTCTCAACAGAATGAAATGTCACTATATATAAAAAAAAAATTGAAGTATTTTTAGCCTCAGCAATAAATTATGGAGATGATGGGAAATGATAATTTATTGAACAATAGACGCCGGTGAATAAATGGAGATGAATCAGAATGATTAATTAATGTCAATTTTTATAACACAAAGAAGAAGCTTTTACTGAGCTCAGCGCTAAATAGGTTCATGAGCAGAAACGAGACTCCACATGGCGGCCGACTATCACTGGATGGGGTGGTATGTGATGACTATTCATTTGGGAGCGGATGGTTTCCAATTCAACCTGGAGGACTGAAGGTGCTTGGATTCCATCACCTCCTCCCTTTCCCTTCTTCCTCCTGTAACATATATAAAGGTTTCCATCACGTCCTTCCTTTCCCTTCTTTCCCTTCTTCCTCCTGTAACATATACAAAGGTTTCTATCATGTCCCCCTTTCCCTTCTTCCTCCTGTAACATATATAAAGGTTTCCATCACGTACTTCCTTTCCCTTCTTCCTCCTGTAACATATATAAAGTTTTCCATCATGTCCTCCTTTCCCTTCTTCCCCCTATAACATATATAAAAGTTTATATAAAGCTTTCCATCACGTCCTTCTTTCCTGGTAAGTTTGGTGGTTGAGACATTTCCAGTCACCACTTTACGTCTCCATTCACACTCTGCCCCATTAACTACAACGCTATAAAAGACAATTGGAAATGACAGGATAAAATAAGGAAGGAGGTTCCTTTAAGTTCACGCTTGTGGATCTGACACATTCAGCTATTTGCCTCTTAGACTTCCCCGCCAGGCTGGTACCTTCCACGAGGCGGCTTTGTATGAAGAGCATAGACATAAAGTGGATCAGACAGTTCCAGCACAGAAAGTATCTGAAGCGAGAATCTGCACTCACATAAAACACTGATATGTATATTTATAAGCTAATTACATCCTCCTCCCCCACCCTGCGGAATATGTAATGATGAGGCCACTGCCGGATCACAAAGTTTTGTAGGGCGATAAGTAGAGAAGCGGCCGCTCCCAGGACACTGCAGACTCTCAGCACTACAATAAAGCTTATTGTTACTTCACAAGAGATTTCTGTGCCGCAAATAATATTCAGCCTCCTGAACAATTATATTAGGAAGTGTTTTTAAATAGTTTTCATCAGATATTTTAGAATGATCTTGGTCTACAGCATAGGCGAGGTGGCAACTAGAGTTAAAGGGTGGTACATGGGGCTATTATGGTTTGATCAAATTATATACAGACACCCTGGTGTTGAATTTTAAAATAGGCCTAGTGGCATTGGTGTCAGCCATAGATGGGATGTGCAGCCGTTCCTCTCTCTCCAGTCCGTGTATAACTACTATAATACTACTCCTATATACAGGAATATAACTACTATAATACTGCTCCTATATACAGGAATATAACTACTATAATACTGCCCCCTCTATACAGGAATATAACTACTATAATACTGCTCCTATATACAGGAATATAACTACTATAATACTGCTCCTATATACAGGAATATAACTACTATAATACTGCTCCTATATACAAGAATATAACTACTATAATACTGCCTCCTATATACAGGAATATAACTACTATAATACTGCTCCTATATACAGGAATATAACTACTATAATACTGCTCCTATATACAGGAATATAACTACTATAATACTGCTCCCTATATACAGGAATATAACTACTATAATACTGCTCCTATATATAGGGATATAACTACTATAATACTGATCCTATATACAGGGATATAACTACTATAATACTGCTCCTATATACAGGAATATAACTACTATAATACTGCCCCCTCTATACAGGAATATAACTACTATAATACTGCTCCTATATACAGGAACATAACTACTATAATACTGCCCCTATATACAGGAATATAACTACTATAATACTGCTCCTATATACAGGAACATAACTACTATAATACTGCCCCTATATACAAGAATATAACTACTATACCACTGCCCCCTATATACAGGAATATAACTACTATAATACTGCTCCTATATACAGGAATATAACTACTATAATACTGCTCCTATATACAGGAATATAACTACTATAATACTGCTCCTATATACAAGAATATAACTACTATAATACTGCTCCTATATACAGGAATATAACTACTATAATACTGCTCCTATATACAAGAATATAACTACTATAATACTGCTCCTATATACAGGAATATAACTACTATAATACTGCTCCTATATACAAGAATATAACTACTATACCACTGCCCCCTATATACAGGAATATAACTACTATAATACTGCTCCTATATACAGGAATATAACTACTATAATACTGCTCCTATATACAGGAATATAACTACTATAATACTGCTCCTATATACAAGAATAAAACTACTATAATACTGCTCCTATATACAGGAATATAACTACTATAATACTGTTTCTGGGTGTAGGATATATAAGGTGTAGTCGACTAGTATAAAGTTATATAAGTTTTCCATCTTGATGGATCAGATACGTTTGGGCTGCGTTCAGACTCTGCGCTCTCCGGCAGTAGAATGTCTCTTGTATCTTTCTTCCCTGGTGTTATGTTAGGTAATCCTCCCTTCTCAGCCGCTCGTTGCTTTCCTGGATGTAGCGGTATGATGCACAGAGGATCCATCAGGCGGTGTGCATGTGATATCTCCTCTCCACCACTTAAGCCTCATTATTTATGGCCGTGTAGTGACAACGTCTTATGGAAAGCTTCCTTAGGACAGGATACATCTTGACTTTGCCTCCATCGACTTCTGCGTCTTTTCTCTCTATTAAAGCTAACATTTGACCTTCCTATTGTCCACACCAACCCACCTAAGCTTAAAGGGGAAGTCCATTTTTAAATGTGCAGTTTGTTGGTGGATGGGATGACGCAGCCCCCTCCCCTGGATGACAGAACCTGCAGCCCCTATACAACCATATATCTACCACGCTGCGTTTGAAGCTCTGGCGTCTATTATCATAAAGCAATGTTGTTTGCATTTGTTTTTTATTTCTTTTTTGCTTTGTCGTTTTCCTTTAATTTCTATCTCAATCTTTTTCTTTTGTAGAGCAATACTCTGCACCCCGGTGAGCAGCCCCGCCACTACTACTACTACGATGCTGGTTGAGATTTTCTTTTCTTGGACTTGATTCAGCTGAGAAGTGTTCAGGGAACTGCCCCGAAGATAAACACATTGCACAGAGCAGAATCCCGCTGAGGGTTGTGTACAGGCTAAAAATAGGATGCAGAACGCCAATGCTGGACTTTACTGAAGTAATTGAGCAAGCTACAGCCCATTATCCAGTGCTGCGCTGCCCCTTGTGGTCACTGTCGGCATAGCAGCTTCTAATGATAGCACACTGCTAACAATAGTAATCTGAATAGTGCAAACAGATTCTGCAGGGCTGTACAATACAGAGGGGAGATGAGTAAGGACACAATCACACATTATATAGTAACACGAGGACACATAAAGCTGCATGAGCCTCACCAGATAATATGTAGCTGTGGATAGAGATGGGTGTGCTGAGAATACTGAATGAAAGGGAATGATTAGGGAATGGGCTAGGATCGCCTAAAGGACGGGTCTCCAGCTCACACCTAGGACTACGGGTGTAGGGAAGAAATCTGATGGTCCGGGGTATCACACTGCAGAGAACGGAGGAGGCTTGGAGACCAGCAGGAGGTTCCCATAATGGAGGATGTTATAGGATTATGGTGAATTATAGAAGGCGTTATGGGGGGCACTGTGATGGGCTGTAGGGTCCCGCTATTACAGGGGTCTCAAACTCGCGGCCCGCGGGCCAACTGCGGCCCTCGGGACACTAGTTTGCGGCCCCCACCTCAATGGTAGCTTTTCTGTAAGTGCGGCCCTCATCAGCTGCTCAGCCGCGATTGGCTGAGCTTAACTTTATGCGCAGCCAATCGCGGCTGAGCAGCTGATGACGCGGCCACCCAAAAAAGACTTATACTTTCAGTGGTGTACTGTCTCCTGGCTACACTTCCGCCATGATTTGCAAAAAAATCTGTTTTTTTTATGGCAATTTTGCACAAATCAGGACATCATGACATTATCTATACCGTACTATGAACGCCTGGCTAGTGCTGCCATAGTTACTGTGGGCTGGGGGGGCCCAGGCTTGGTGAACAGCCCGGGGCCTATGGTAAAGTTAATCCGCCCCTGGGGGCCAGCATCAGGGACGGCTGCAGCTGTTTGGCCGGCCTCCCAAAGACGACGGAGAGGTGGGCAGCGGTGGTGGTGGGAAGGGAGGTGTGCGGTGCAGGGGCCTACAGCCGCCTAGCAGAGCCGCCGCCCCCTAGCGTCCCTGCCGCACATGCAGCTCCCCGGTCTCTGGAGGAGGAGGCCACAGGGACTGCAAGGTGATCGCATCGCTGCAAGTACTGGGGCTGTTCAGCAGGATCGGGGATGCAGTGCAGACCCCCGATCCTGCTTTACAGCCCCAGGACTTGCAGCAATGCGATCACCTCACCCTGCAGTCCCCACGGCCTCCTCCTCCAGAGATCGAGGAGCTGCATGTGCGGCTGCGAGGAGAGCGCCAGTGCCGGGAGGAGGAGGGGTGTGTGCCCAGCTCCCCCCAGTCCCCTGTGTCACCCCCAGTCCCCTCTCAGAGACCCCAGTCCCCTGTGTCACCCCCTGCTCCCTCCAGTCCCCTCTCAGAGACCCCCAGTCCCTTTTGTCACCCCCAGTCCCCTCTCAGAGACCCCCAGTCCCCTGTGTCACCCCCTGCTCCCCTGTGTCACCCCTACTCCCCCCAGTCCCCTGTGTCACCCCCAGTCCCCTCTCAGAGACCCCCAGTCCCATCTGTCACCCCCAGTCCCCTGTGTCACCCCCCTGCTCCCCCCAGTCCCCTGTGTCACCTCCCAGTCCCCTGTGTCACCCCCCAGTCCCCTTCTTGTGGAAAACCGAATGCGGCCCAGCCTCACCCAGACTCTACCTCCAGCGGCCCCCGGGTAAATTGAGTTTGAGACCCATGCGCTATTAGAACATATATGTGTGGGACACTAAGCAGAAAAGGGCGGCACAGGTACATCTGTATTATAACAGGGTGATCATGTATATCGCATCAGGAGGAGACATCAGTGTAGTGACTGGTACAGGAGGAGGAGGAGACATCAGTGTAGTGACTGGTACAGGAGGAGGAGACATCAGTGTAGTGACTGGTACAGGAGGAGGAGGAGACATCAGTGTAGTGACTGGTACAGGAGGAGGAGACATCAGTGTAGTGACTGGTACAGGAGGAGGAGGAGACATCAGTGTAGTGACTGGTACAGGAGGAAGAGACATCAGTGTAGTGACTGGTACAGGAGGAGGCATCATTGTAGTGACTGGTACAGGAAAAGACATCAGTGTAGTGACTGGTACAGGAGGAGGAGACATCAGTGTAGTGACTGGTACAGGGGGAGGAGACATCAGTGTAGTGACTGGTACAGGGGGAGGAGACATCAGTGTAGTGACTGGTACAGGAGGAGGAGACATCAGTGTAGTGACTGGTACAGGAGGAGGAGACATCTGTGTAGTGACTGGTACAGGAGGAGGAGACATCAGTGTAGTGACTGGTACAGGAGGAGGAGACATCAGTGTAGTGACTGGTACAGGAGGAGACATCAGTGTAGTGACTGGTACAGGAGGAGGAGACATCAGTGTAGTGACTGGTACAGGAGGAGGAGACATCAGTGTAGTGACTGGTACAGGAGGAGGAGGAGACATCAGTGTAGTGACTGGTACAGGAGGAGGAGGAGGAGACATCAGTGTAGTGACTGGTACAGGAGGAGGAGACATCAGTGTAGTGACTGGTACAGGAGGAGGAGACATCAGTGTAGTGACTGGTACAGGAGGAGGAGGAGACATCAGTGTAGTGACTGGTACAGGAGGAGGAGACATCAGTGTAGTGACTGGTACAGGAGGAGGAGACATCAGTGTAGTGACTGGTACAGGAGGAGGAGGAGACATCAGTGTAGTGACTGGTACAGGAGGAGACATAAGTGTAGTGACTGGTACAGGAGGAGGAGACATCAGTGTAGTGACTGGTACAGGAGGAGAAGGAGGAGACATCAGTGTAGTGACTGGTACAGGAGGAGGAGACATCAGTGTAGTGACTGGTACAGGAGGAGGAGGAGGAGGAGACATCAGTGTAGTGACTGGTACAGGAGGATGGAAGGGGCTGCTGATGAGTATGGAGTTACAATAGTACTGATGACAATCAATTAGAGTGTTGACCATTGTTACGGTAAGAAAGGAGCAGAGATGGTTTGGCAGTGACATGAGCGACAAGTGACTGAATACAGGGAGTAAGAGGCAGGTCTGTGACCCTATGACTGCGGGCGTGATGCCGAGGAGTAATGGTAGTGCCGCACACACAGATAGAAGTATAGGTCGGCCATTAGATGGAGGAAACACAAGGAATTCAGCTATAGAAAGAACCAGATATAGAGAGGACTCTGTGATGGACTATGAGGGTGCATGGTCTGTGTTCCTATAATGGCGACATTAATTGCCAGGATTAATGATGCAGGAGACGCGGGGACAGTGCGCCTTGTTTATTGAGTGTGCGGTGAGTTATGAGGAGCGGCTTCCTGCGGATTAATGACGGTGTACTGCCGGAGTCATTACTGCCCGCTCACTAGGGGACTGAGAGATAACTCAGAAACTTCCAGAGGTAAGACAGAGAAATGGAAATCTGATAGCAGCGTCTTCACAGGTCAGTATTACACCGGACCGAGATACCATCAACCATGTCCCCAATACCGCGGGGAGGTCAGTATTACACCGGACCGAGATACCATCAACCATGTCCCCAATACCGCAGGGAGGTCAGTATTACACCGGACCGAGATACCATCAACCACGTCCCCAATACCGCAGGGAGGTCAGTATTACACCGGACCGAGATACCATCAACCACGTCCCCAATACCGCAGGGAGGTCAGTATTACACCGGACAGAGATACCATCAACCACGTCCCCAATACCGCAGGGAGGTCAGTATTACACCGGACCGAGATACCATCAACCACGTCCCCAATACCGCAGGGAGGTCAGTATTACACCGGACAGAGATACCATCAACCACGTCCCCAATACCGCAGGGAGGTCAGTATTACACCGGACAGAGATACCATCAACCACGTCCCCAATACCGCAGGGTCAGTGCTTCTCTGATGGGGTGTCACTAAATATCTATCACATACTGCTACTGTTTAGTCAGCAAATATCTATCACATAATACCGCTATATAGTGATTAAATATCTATCACACATAATACTATTATCTAATCACCAAATATCTATCACATACTACCTTATGCTTACCAAATATTTACCACATAATACTGCAATATTCATGTAGTCACCAAATATCTATTGCATGATACCACCATATAATAACCAAATATCTATCACATAATACTGCTATATAGTCACCAAATCTCTATCACATAATACCACTATATTGTCCATAAATATCTATCACATAATGCTACCATGTAGTCACCAAATAGTATCCCTCTAATACTGCCATATAGCCGAATACCATAGATCAGCCCATGAATAGTATATGTGGGTCATACAGATCAGTGCAGAGAGGACGATGCAACTGTGATTTAAAGGGGTTTTCTAGGACTGTAATACTGATGTCCTGTCACCCGCATCGCCTCAGTTACTAATCAGTAATAGATTAGAAACTCTACCGCAACCTGATGGTGTTTTCACCCTGAGACTTTCCGCACCTCCATCAATCCACTGATTTAAGGGGTGTCGGCACTCCAGCAAACGCTGCAGACTCTACATTGTTTTCCCCTATCTGCTCCGGCTGGATGAGTACCAGAGTGTATGTGTGTAACTGCTTCCCGTAGTCACTAATAAGGACCTGGAGGGTTATGGCTGTCACTCCTATGGAGGGTTATGGTTGTCACTCCTATGGAGGGTTATGGCTGTCACTCCTATGGAGGGTTATGGCTGTCACTCCTATGGAGGGTTATGGCTGTCACTCCTATGGAGGGTTATGGCTGTCACTCCTATGGAGGGTTATGGCTGTCACTCTTACAGAGGGTTATCGCTGTCACTCCTATGGAGGGTTATGGCTGTCACTCTTACAGAGGGTTATCGCTGTCACTCCTATGGAGGGTTATGGCTGTCACTCTTACAGAGGGTTATCGCTGTCACTCCTATGGAGGGTTATGGCTGTCACTCCTATGGAGGGTTATGGTTGTCAAACTTATATAGGGGTATAGTGGTCACTCTTATAGAGGTTATGGCTGTAAGAGGGTTATGGATGTAACTGTTATGGCTGTCACTTTTATGGAAGGTTATGGCTGTCACTCTTAGGGAGGGTTATGGCTGTCACCAATTTGGAGGGATATGGCTGTCCCCACTATAGCTGTCACTATGACTTTACAGGGAACCTGTCATCACTCTCATTTTGCTGTAATCATGAGTCATCTGGGAGACCCCTGATGAACCCCTAGAGTTTTGTCGGATACATTTTATAATTTTTCTTCCTAATTAGCATTTCTTAAAATACCTTAGGGCCCTATTACACAGAACGATAATCGGCCGAATCTGCCCTATCCGGCAGATTATCGCTCTGTGTAATAAACAGAACGATCAGCCGATGACAACGATCATCGGCTGACTGTTGATATTGGTATAAAGACCGACCGGGCATCGCTACGTGTAATACATGCTGATGATATGCAAAGTACATACATTACCTATCCAGGCTGCAGGGCTCCTCCTGCGCTCTGCTTCTCCCCGCCGCGGACAGTGATTGGCTGACTGGCCTGTCAGCTGAGACAGGCCCGTGTGAAGCTGGAGCGTTCTGGACCTGGGGAGAAGCAGAACGCAAGAGGAGCCCTGGACAATGGATAGGTAATGTATACAGTTTAAGCGAGGGCTGCAAGGACATCAGTAACGATGTCCCTGCAGCCCTTGTTAAACAATTATCAGGTCGTGTAATAGGCCCAGTAAACGAGCACCGATCTAGCAGATTGGCGCTCTTTTAGTTAGTAGCGGGGGTAGTGTCACGATAAACTGACTTGTACTTACATGGCCGTGTTCCGAGGGCCATCACTTTTCTTTACCATTAATGGAGCCGCTCATGGGATTGTTTTTTTGCAGGATGATTTGTGGTTTTCATTGATTTGCTTGTATTCTTTTTCTTGGAATAACCATAAACTATAATGATGGGTCTAAACCGTATAAGCGGTGTAGTAGACTGGCTGTTCCTATTGGATCTTATGCATAATTAATAAAGCTTTGCAGGTCCTACTTTATGTCCCCATCAGATACTGATGTTCTCCATTCTTGTCACATTTATTTCATGCTGCCCGACACATCCATGTACACAAGACTGATGTGGGCTACACTGAGTGGTAACTTTATTATAGCCCCCATCTAGTAGCCCATGATGCCTTATTTGTTTTCTTCCATACGGGAAACAGCCACCATGATGGGATGAACCTTGTTACCACAATGCTTAGGTGTACTGTCCATTCATATATGATCATAGATACTTAATTAGTTTTCATATAGTTCAGGTTTATTTACAGTGTATAGTACTACGAAGATAAATGTGCACGCTTCGGTGCTGCACTGTACCCTTGTGTAAATAGTGACACGGCCCGAAGGGCTGGTATACATATAGTCTCTCACAGTGGAAGGACTACAGGTCCCATAATGCTCATTCCTAGGCTGATGACAGTAAGTCCGATGCCCACAGGTATATGATGCAGGGTTTACCGTGATTCAGTAGTCCTTCGACAGCAGTTTTCACCAGACCTTGGGTCAGTCCAAGACTCCTTACGCTCATCCGGTAGCAACGGAGCAAGGGTGCACCAAGATAGCATTCCCACCACTGTCGCCTCCACCAGCCTGAACCGATCTCATCTCACCGGAAGAACTCATCAATTCATGCTGCTGGTGCCCAATTCCAATCCTGTCATCAGCATGGTGCCACAAAGATCCAGATCTATCTGATCGGCCATGTTTTTCCCCAGAGATCTGGATCCATCTGACCAATCATATTTCTCTACAGATATCTGGATCCATCTGACCGGCCATGTGCCTATATAAAGATCTGGATCCATCTGACCGGCCATGTTTCTCCACAGAGATCTGGATCCATCTGACCGGCCATGTTTCTCCACAGAGATCTGGATCCATTTGATCGGCCATGTTTCTATATAGAGATCCAGATCCCTCTGACCGGCCATGTTTCTCTATAGAGATCTGGATCCACCTGACTGGCAATGTTTCTCCATAGAGATCTGGATCCATCTGACCGGCCATGTTTCTATATAGAGATCTGGATCCATCTGACCGGCCATGTTTCTATATAGAGATCTGGATACATCTGACCGGCCATGTTTCTCAACAGAGATCTGGATCCATCTGACCGGCCATGTTTCTCTACAGAGATTTGGATCCATCAGACCGGCCATGTTTCTCCCCAGAGATCTGGATCCATCTGACCGATCATATTTTTCTACAGAGATTGGGATCCATTTGACTGGCCATGTTTCTCTACAGAGATCTGGATCCATCTGACCGGCCAACTTTGTCTACAGAGATCTGGATCCATCTGACCGGCCATGTTTCTCCACAGAAATCCAGATCCATCTGACCGGCCATGTTTCTCAACAGAGATCTGGATCCATCTGACCGGCCATGTTTCTCTACAGAGATTTGGATCCATCAGACCGGCCATGTTTCTCCCCAGAGATCTGGATCCATCTGACCGATCATATTTTTCTACAGAGATTGGGATCCATTTGACTGGCCATGTTTCTCTACAGAGATCTGGATCCATCTGACCGGCCAACTTTGTCTACAGAGATCTGGATCCATCTGACCGGCCATGTTTCTCCACAGAAATCCAGATCCATCTGACCGGCCATGTTTCTCAACAGAGATCTGGATCCATCTGACCGGCCATGTTTCTATATAGAGATCTGGATCCATCTGACCGGCCATGTTTCTTCACAGAGATCTGGATCCATCTGACCGGCCATGTTTCTTCACAGAGATCTGGATTGCTCAATTTCTACTAAATTAATGGACACCAGAGGAGACATCAATGGACCCCAACAATGGGATTTGTTTGGATTCAATGGTGACGCAATGGACCATCTGGCTCTGTTTTTAATGTATCAAAGGCCATGAACACAATGGTATCAGCAACGTCCGCATTACAAAACGGTAGATACGTTGATGGTTACTTTCCCAGAAACAGATATCCCTAACCAGTTAGACATTAATTCAAGAGTAAGAGTACTACTGTACTGCATTACATTACATTGCATTCAGAATTCTGGAAAAGTTGAGTGACAACCCCTGGAGAAGCTATTATAGCATCAAATATTGGCCATCACCCAGCTTTCCCGACAGCAAAGGACGACTCTAGGACTAAAGATTACACAACACTGAACCTCATCTATCTGAGTGTCAGTAATAATATTTCACTAATCCAAATGTGCTTGAAATCTGCTGGTCCCACTGATCCAGAGACCTTGGCTCTGACCGCTCCGGAGTGGGCATTAATGGCTCGGGAGGGTACGGAGCGTGTATAGTCCGGAGGCGGCAGGGATCAGCGGCACGGTAATCTGAGCAGGATGATCTGTGCCATTAACTAATGCGTCTTCATTACACTGATCAGCAGCAGCCGGCCCCGGAAATTCTCATTACAATTAGTGACATTAGCGGGACGAAGCACCAAATGAAAGGGTAATGAAAGAAACGCGGTCTGTACCGACCAATCAGCGATGGCGCCATCCATGTAATGAGCTCATATGGTGCTGGAACACGGCCCGTATAACAGATGCAGCAACTAAAAGACACAGACAGGGCGACACTTTACAGGCAGTATTCTCCGGTCAGTGACTGGTCAGACATATGTGGACACTGCACTCTCTCCATGTGCGGCAATCGCTGAGAAAAACAAAGTCTGCAACGGAAAACGTGACGCAATTCTGACATTTTCATAAATTTATTGCAAATCAAAGAAACCTTAGACATCCGTGAAATGTGTCGAGAAGGATTCGGCTACGTTATTACATCTACTATAACACCATTAATCTGACAACTTTCCAAAAGGGACAGAAAGAAGGAAACAAAAAGTGGCGTAATTAAAGCGCAATGACCGATCTTTTCTTTAGGCCCCGCCCATTTATATAGCCCCCTAGACCAGACCTCACTATATTCAGATCCCAGTCCAGACCCCATTGTTAACAGACCCCAGACCAGGCCCCGCTGTATACAGATTCCAGACCCAACTGTATACAGATGCCAGACCAGGCCCCTCTGTATACAGATCCCAGACCAGGCCCCTCTGTATACAGATCTCAGACCCCAATGTATACAGATCCCAGACCAGGCCCCTCTGTATACAGATCTCAGACCCCACTGTATACAGACCTCAGACCAGATCCCCTGTATAAAGATCTCAGACCAGGTCCCACTGTATACAGACCCCAGACCAGACCCCTCTGTATACACACCCCAGACCCCACTGTATACAGACCCCAGACCAGACCCCACTGTATACAGACCCCAGACCAGACCCCTGTATACAGACCCCAGACCAGACCCCTCTGTATACAGATCCCAGACCAGACCCCACTGTATACAGACCTAGACCAGACCCTTCTGCATACAGACCCCACTGTATACAGACCCCAAACCAGACCCCTCTGTATACAGATCCCAGACCAGACCCTCCTGTACACAAAGCCCAGATCAGATTCCTCTGTATACAGACCCCAGACCAGACCCCTCTGTATACAGACACCAAAACCCAGTGTATAGAGATCCCAGAGCAGACCCCTCCGCATACAGACCCCAGACCAGACCCCTCTGTATACAGTCCCCAGACCAGACCCCTCTGTATACAGACCCCAGACCCCACTGTATACAGACCCCAGACCAGACCCCTCTGTATACAGATTCCAGACCAGACCCCTCTGTATACAGACCCCAGACCCCACTGTATACAGACCCAGACCAGACCCCTCTGCATCCAGACCCCTCTGTATACAGATCCCAGACCAGACCCCTCTGTCTACAGACCCCAGACCAGACCCCTCTGTATACAGACCCCAGACCCCACTGTATACAGACCCCAGACCAGACCCCTCTGTATACAGATTCCAGACCAGACCCCTCTGTATACAGACCCCAGACCCCACTGTATACAGACCCAGACCAGACCCCTCTGCATCCAGACCCCTCTGTATACAGATCCAAGACCAGACCCCTCTGTATACAGATCCCAGACCAGACCCCTCTTTCTACAGACCCCAGACCAGACCCCACTGTATACAGACCCCAGACCAGACCCCACTGTATACAGACCCCAGACAAGACCCCTATGTATACAGATCCCAGACCAGACCCCTCTGTATACAGACCCCAGACCAGACCCCTCTGTATACAGACCCCAGACCGGACCCCTCTGTATACAGACCCCAGACCCCATTGTATACAGATCCCAGACCAGACCCCACTGTATACAGACCCCAGACCCCACTGTATACAGACCCAGACCCCTCTGTATACAGACCCCAGACCCCACTGTATACAGACCCCAGACCCCTCTGTATACAGACCCCAGACCCCTCTGTATACAGACCCCAGACCAGACCCCTCTGTATACAGACCCCAGACCCCACTGTATACAGACCCCAGACCAGACCCCTCTGTATACAGACCCCAGACCCCACTGTATACAGACCCAGACCCCACGGTATACAGAACCAGACCAGACCCCTCTGTATACAGACCCCAGACCAGACCCCTCTGTATACAGATCCCAGACCAGACCCCTCTGTATACAGACCCCAGACCAGACCCCTCTGTATACAGACCCCACTGTATACAGACCCCAGACCAGACCCCACTGTATACAGACCCCAGATCAGACCCCTCTGTATACAGACCCCAGACCAGACCCCTCTGTATACAGACCCCAGACCAGACCCCTCTGTACAGGGCCGGCTCCAGCTTTTTGTGGGCCCTTGGGCGACAGAGCCTCGGCGGGCCCCTTTGAGGAGCAAATCATGGAGATACAGGAGGAGAAAGATATGCAGCAAAAGAAACATGCGGCTGCTGCATATCTTTCTCCTCCTGTATCTCCTGATCTCTCCTGCATGCAGCTCCTGCTGTGTGTGTGTGTGTGTATGTGTATATATACAAGCGCACACACACACAGAGCAGGAGCTGTATACAGGAGAACTAGCAGCACCAGCATGATTATATATATATATATATATATATATATATATATATATATATATATAAACATGGTGAGACCCCTAGTTCTCCTATATACAGGTCCTGCAGTGATATACAGTGTGTATATATATATATATATATATATATATATATATATATACATACACACTGAACATCACTGCAGGACCTGTATATAGGAGAACTAGGGGTCTCACCATGTTTATATGATAGAGACAGAGAGAGATAGAAGATAGATAGATAGATAGATAGATAGATAGATAGATAGATAGATAGATAGATAGGAGATAGATAGATAGATAGATAGATAGATAGATAGATAGATAGGAGATAGATAGATGATAGATAGATAGATAGATAGGAGATAGATAGATACATAGATAGATACAGATATCTAGTTGTTTTGTGTATAGAGGTCCTGCTGTAACATATATATATATCCTGCTGTAATATATATATATATATATATATATATATATATATTACAGCAGGAGCTCTATACACAAAACAACTAGAAACCAGCACATACAGAACACTTAGTTTGCAGAGCCTACCGTGCTGCCCTCTATCAGGTCAGGTGTCCGATCACATGACCCGTGACATCATCAAAGGTCCTACACACTCAAAGGTCCTTTCCTACTCGGCTGTAGGGAAGATTTGTGATGGAAGACAGGTGCCCGGGGGCCCCAGTATGTATCGGCGTGGCCCCTAACTGTCACATGCGGCCTCTAGGGGCCCAGTCCCCTTTGTTACTACACTTTTTTTTCTGTTTTACTAACAAAAAAATGTAGTAACACACGGGAGTGGGCCCCTAGAGGAGCTGTGGGCCCCGGCATTTGCCCTAGTTAGCCGGGTGCTGACGCCGGCCCTGCCTCTGTATACAGACCCCAGACCAGACCCCACTGTATACAGACCCCAGACCAGATCCCTCTGTATACAGACCCCAGACAAAACATTTGTTTATAGAGCTTATACTGGACATCCAGCTACTCACCTTTCCCCATTTCCTCCTCTCCTGGACATGGCAGCAGGCAGCATCCTCAGGTAGAGCAGAGTAGGTGGGGTGTCAAGGTTTTTACCTCTTTCAGGAGATCTCTCTTTATGGAGTTGTTTCAGCTAAAGATATAGGACTGGCCATCAACCCCCTGGATCAGCTGACTGAAGGGGCTGAGGCTCTGACTAGTACTGTGGCTCTTTCTTTGATTAGACATAGTGCCAGACATCAGCTAGTGGCCGTGCTCGGTACTACAGCTCACTCACATTGTATTGTATAGGACTGAGCTGCACTACCAGACACAGCCACCATGAAAGTATGGCGCTGTGCCTCTAAATCAGGACTGTCAAACTATTGGTATGATGGGAAATGTAGTTTTGCAACACCTTAACCCTTAGACGACCCAGGGCGTATAGTTACGCCATGGAAGTCTGTCCCCAGACGACCTAGGGCGTAACTGTACGCCCTGGGTGTTTCTCACGCTATGAAGCACGCTCCGGAGCGGAGCGCGCTTCATAGCAGGTGGGGGCCGGCTGCAATCAGCAGCCGGGACCTCACCGGTAATGACACGCTGCAGCGATCGCGCTGCCGCGTGTCATTAACTCCTTAAACGCCGCGATCGCGGCGCGACCGCGGCGTTTAAGTGTAAGTGACAGGGGGAGTCCCCTGTCACTTACCGATCGGGACCCCCGCAGTGTGACTGCGGGGGTCCCGATCGGTAAAACGGGCCGCCGGAGGTCTCTCACCTGCCTCCCTGCGGTCCGATCGGCGCTCTGGTCACTGAGCCTGCACAGGCAGGCTCAATGAGCAGATCGCCGATAACACTGATCAATGCTATGCCTATGGCATAGCATTCATCAGTGTATAAATCCAAGTAGTGAATGTAAAAGTCCCCCAAAGGGACTTCAAAAGTGTAAAAAAAAAAAAGTTAAAAACACTAACACACTACCCCAAAACCCCTCCCCCAATAAAAGTTGAAATCACCCCCCTTTCCCATTATATAAATAAAACATATAAAAATAAATAAATAGATAAACATATAATATACCGTAGCGTGCGTAATTGTCCGATCTATTAAAATATAACAAGCGTCATTGCGAACGGCGAACGGCGTACACGGAAAGAGGGAAAAAAGTGCGCGGATTACCGATTTTATGTTACATTATATATATAAAAAAATCAATAAAAAGTGATCAAAACGTCCGATCTTCACAAATATGGTATTAATAAAAACTAGAGATCATGGCGGAAAAAATGACACCCCATACAGCCCCGTAGGTGAAAAAATAAAACCGTTATAAGCGTCACAATAGTCCCATTTTATTTATAATTAATTGCCAAAAAAAAGGATTTCATTTAAAAAAAAAATACATATATAACATTAGAGAATCTGTGTAACCTGCATATGGTTGTGTTCGGACTGACCTATAGAATAATAGTATCATGTCGCTGTTACCATATAGTGCATTACGTAGACACAGGAACCCCCCAAACGTTACCATATTGCATTCTTTTTTGCGATTTCACCAATTTATATCTTCATAAATAATATATTTGGGGTTCCGTCATACATGTTATGGTAAAATGAAAGACGCCATTACAAAGTACAACTATTCCTGTAACAAACAAGCACTTACATGGCCTGTAGATAGAAAACTGAGAGTGCTAGAGCTCTTAGAAGGGGAGGAGGGAAAAACGGAAACACTACGATCAAAATTTGCGCGGTCCACTGGGTCATTTTGGGCCTGGTCCTCAAAGGGTTAAGGGCCATGAGTTTAACACCTGTGCTCTAAACAATGAACAGACCCCAGCGCTCACCCTACATTATAACCTAAGGGGTTTATTATAGAGAGAGCGTGGTACCCGCTATGTGTGAACAGGGCTTTCGCCCGCCAGTGAAAGAAACATAGAAGATCGCTATTGCATTGCATTGCTTAAAAGTAAGCGAATTCCACTTAAAAAGCCGAAAGAGCAAGAGTCAGCCCGTTGTCATGACGACTGAGCGTTACCAAGGGATCGCCTCGCAGTCGTCATGGAGAGCAGCTCGGCGTTCAGACTACGGAAGCCGCAAGTGGACAAATCTGGGAGAGAGCGCTCAGTTGCATAGGAGGCGTGAGTCTGTTGTTATGGCGACGAAACTCACGTGATCGAGCAGCGCCTTTTTACTAGGAGGCGTCACCATGGAGATGAGCTTAGCGTCTGCATTACGGCGGCCACTTAAGGACAATTCTAGACCGGACGCTCACCTGGAGCCTGACAGTACGCTGCCGTCCGGGGTGCAGGTATGTGCCTGTCAGCGGGTAGCAGAGCATGCTGGGACTGGAAGCTGCACCACTGCCGAGGCCTCTCTGGTTACATTCTACTTGTCATGGTGTGGACAGGTGGCCGGGTATGGTGGGGTCCGCAGTGATCAGCTGATCTGTGCTGAATGTAGATGGGAAACATGGATGCCTGTATAGGGGCTCATTACCTGTGTAATAAGATGGCAGTGTGTGGGCATAAACATGGCAACTTGTCACAGATGACACCTGGGGAATGTTACTGTATGATCCCTCCACCAGCCTGCAACACTGTAATCACCAGACCAGACCCCTAAACTTACACAGAGCACAGACCAGACCCCTAAACTAATACAGACCCCAGACCAGACCCCTAAACTAATACAGACCCCAGACCAGACCCCTAAACTTACACAGAGCACAGACCAGACCCCTAATCTAATAGAGACCCCAGACCAGACCCCTAATCTAATAGAGACCCCAGACCAGACCCCTAATCTAATACAGAGCCCAGACCAGACCCCTAAACTAATACAGAGCCCAGACCAGACCCCTAATCTAATACAGAGCCCAGACCAGACCCCTAATCTAATAGAGACCCCAGACCAGACCCCTAATCTAATAGAGACCCCAGACCAGACCCCTAAACTAATACAGAGCCCAGACCAGACCCCTAATCTAATACAGAGCACAGACCAGACCCCTAAACTAATACAGACCCCAGACCAGACCCCTAAACTAATACAGACCCCAGACCAGACCACTAATCTAATACAGAGCCCAGACCAGACCCCTAATCTAATAGAGACCCCAGACCAGACCCCTAAACTAATACAGAGCCCAGACCAGACCCCTAATCTAATACAGAGCACAGACCAGACCCCTAATCTAATACAGACCCCAGACCAGACCCCTAAACTAATACAGACCCCAGACCAGACCCCTAAACTAATACAGACCCCAGACCAGACCCCTAAACTAATACAGAGCCCAGACCAGACCCCTAAACTAATACAGACCCCAGACCAGACCCCTAAACTAATACAGACCCCAGACCAGACCCCTAAACTAATACAGAGCCCAGAATAGACCCCTAAACTAAAACAGACCCCAGCCCAGACCCCTAAACTAATACAGACCCCAGACCAGACCCCTAATCTAATACTGACCCCAGACCAGACCCCTAATCTAATACTGACCCCAGACCAGACCCCTAAACTAATACAGACCCCAGACCAGACCCAAATACTAATACAGACCACAGACCAGACCCAAATACTAATACAGACCCCAGACCAGACCCAAATACTAATACAGACCCCAGACCAAACCCCTAATCTAATACAGATCCCAGACCAGACCCCTAAACTAATACAGAACCCAGACCAGACCCCTAAACTAATACAGACCCCAGACCAAACCCCTAATCTAATACAGATCCCAGACCAGACCCCTAAACTAATACAGAACCCAGACCAGACCCCTAAACTAATACAGAACCCAGACCAGACCCCTAAACTAATACAGACCCCAGACCAGACCCCTAATCTAATACAGATTCCAGACCAGACCCCTAATCTAATACAGACCCCAGACCAGACCCAAATACTAATACAGACCCCAGACCAAACCCCTAATCTAATACAGATCCCAGACCAGACCCCTAAACTAATACAGAACCCAGACCAGACCCCTAAACTAATACAGAACCCAGACCAGACCCCTAAACTAATACAGACCCCAGACCAGACCCCTAAACTAATACAGACCCCAGACCAGACACCTAATCTAATACAGATTCCAGACCAGACCCCTAATCTAATACAGACCCCAGACCAGACCCCTAAACTAATACAGACACCAGACCAGACCCCTAAACTAATACAGATACCAGACCAGACCCATATACTAATACAGACCCCAGACCCCTAAACTAATACAGACCCCAGACCAGACCCCTAAACTAATACAGACCCCAGACCAGACCCCTAAACTAATACAGACACCAGACCAGACCCCTAAACTAATACAGATACCAGACCAGACCCATATACTAATACAGACCCCAGACCCCTAAACTAATACAGACCCCAGACTAGACCCCTAAACTAATACAGACCAAAGACCAGACCCCTAAACTAATACAGATACCAGACCAGACCCATATACTAATACAGACCCCAGACCAGACCCCTAAACTAATACAGAGCCCAGACCAGACCCCTAAACTAATACAGAGCCCAGACCAGACCCCTAAACTAATACAGAGCCCAGACCAGACCCCTCAACTAATACAGAGCCCAGACCAGACCCCTCAACTAATACAGAGCCCAGACTAGACCCCTCAACTAATACAGAGCCCAGACTAGACCCCTAAACTAATACAGAGCCCAGACCAGACCCCTAAACTAATACAGATCCCAGACCAGATCCCTCAACTAATACAAACCCCAGACCAGACCCCTAAACTAATACAAACCCCAGACCAGACCCCTAAACTAATACAGACACCAGACCAGACCCCTAAACTAATACAGATACCATGCCAGACCCATATACCAATACAGACCCCAGACCCCTAAACTAATACAGAGCCCAGACCAGACCCCTAAACTAATACAGAGCCCAGACCAGACCCCTAAACTAATACAGAGCCCAGACCAGACCCCTAAACTAATACAGAGCCCAGACCAGACCCCTAAACTAATACAGAGCCCAGACCAGACCCCTAAACTAATACAGAGCCCAGACCAGACCCCTAAACTAATACAGAGCCCAGACCAGACCCCTAATCTAATACAGACCCCAGACCAGATCCCTAATCTAATACAGACCCCAGACTAAACCCCTAAACTAATACAGACCCCAGACCACACCTCTAAACTAATACAGAGCCCAGACCAGACCCCTAAGCTAATACAGACCCCAGAACCCTAACTAATACAGACCCCAGAACAGACTCCTAATCTAATACAAACCCCAGACCAGACCCCTAAACTAATAGACTGCACACTAGACCCCTAAACTAATACAGACCCCTAAACTAATACAGACCCCAGACCAGACCCCTAAACTAATACAGACCCCAGACCAGACCCCTAAACTAATACAGACCCCAGACCAGACCCCTAAACTAATACAGACCCCAGACCAGACCCCTAAACTAATACAGACCCCAGACCAGACCCCTAAACTAATACAGAGCCCAGAATAGACCCCTAAACTAATACAGACCCCAGAACAGACCCCTAAACTAATACAGACCGCAGACCAGACCCCTAAACTAATACAGACCGCAGACCAGACCCCTAAACTAATACAGACTGCACACTAGACCCCTAAACTAATACAGACCCCTAAACTAATACAGACCCCAGACCAGACCCCTAAACTAATACAGACCCCAGACCAGACCCCTAAACTAATAGAGCCCAGAATAGACCCCTAATCTAATGCAGACCAGACCCCTAAACTAATACAGACCCCAGACCAGACCCCTAAACTAATACAGACCCCAGACCAGACCCCTAATCTAATACAGACCCCAGACTAAACCCCTAAACTAATACAGACCCCAGACCACACCCCTAAACTAATACAGAGCCCAGACCAGACCCCTAAACTAATACAGAGCCCTGACCAGACCATTAATCTAATACAGACCACAGACCAGACCCCTAAGCTAATACAGATTCCAGACCACACCCCTAAACTAATACAGACCCCAGACCCCTAACTAATACAGACCCCAGAACAGACCCCTAATCTAATGCAGACCAGACCCCTAAACTAATACAGACCCCAGACCAGACCCCTAAACTAATACAGACCCCAGACCAGACCCCTAAACTAATACAGACCCCAGACCAGACCCCTAAACTAATACAGAGCCCAGAATAGACCCCTAAACTAATACAGACCCCAGACCAGACCCCTAAACTAATACAGAGCCCAGAATAGACCCCTAAACTAAAACAGACCCCAGCCCAGACCCCTAAACTAATACAGACCCCAGACCAGACCCCTAATCTAATACTGACCCCATACCAGACCCCTAAACTAATACAGACCCCAGACCAGACCCCTAAACTAATACAGACCCCAGACCAAACCCCTAATCTAATACAGATCCCAGACCAGACCCCTAAACTAATACAGAACCCAGACCAGACCCCTAAACTAATACAGACCCCAGACCAGACCCCTAAACTAATACAGACACCAGACCAGACCCCTAAACTAATACAGATACCAGACCAGACCCATATACTAATACAGACCCCAGACCCCTAAACTAATACAGAGCCCAGACCAGACCCCTAAACTAATACAGACCCCAGACCAGACCCCTAAACTAATACAAACCCCAGACTAGACCCCTAAACTAATACAGATACCAGACCAGACCCATATACTAATACAGACCCCAGACCAGACCCCTAAACTAATACAGAGCCCGGACCAGACCCCTAAACTAATACAGAGCCCAGACCAGACCCCTAAACTAATACAGAGCCCAGACCAGACCCCTAAACTAATACAGAGCCCAGACCAGACCCCTAAACTAATACAGAGCCCAGACCAGACCCCTAAACTAATACAGACTCCAGACCAGACCCCTCAACTAATACAGAGCCCAGACTAGACCCCTAAACTAATACAGACCCCAGACCAGACCCCTAAACTAATACAGACCCCAGACCAGACCCCTCAACTAATACAAACCCCAGACCAGACCCCTAAACTAATACAGAGCCCAGACCAGACCCCTAAACTAATACAGAGCCCAGACCAGACCCCTAAACTAATACAGACCCCAGACCCCTAAACTAATACAGACCCCAGACCAGACCCCTAAACTAATACAGACCCCAGACCAGACCCCTAAACTAAAACAGAGCCCAGAAAACACCTATAGATTCTGGATTCTATAATAAACGTCCTATACCCCAGAAAAAGAAACAGGGGGGGATTTAATGAATGGTACAAAGAATGAACTGAACACCTATAAACCCATCCGATATGCATATGAAAAAAGATATGAAATTTATTGGTACAAAAAAACTTTATTGAAAAGTATCGCAAAAATAACAAGGACAAGGAAAAACAAAAACATTAATAAAAACAAGGACCCGGGAGGGGGGAGACCATACATGAGGACAGGTATATGTTTTAAAATTAAAGTGCAAGTGCATATCCTAAATACTCATAATTTAGCTAAAAGCAGCCCAGTTGTAAGTATATTGTAAAGTGCAAATACTAGAATATATCCAAAAGCACAGGCTGCATAGCTCAATAAACTAAGGTATAAGGCTAGGTTCACACTGCGTTTTCAGCATCCGTTTAACGGATCCGTTTTTTTTAACGTCCAGAAAAATAGGGTCAGCAACGTTTTTTGGTCCGTTTTGGTCCGCCAAAAAAAACGGATCGGTTTTTTTTTATAATGGAAGTCAATGGAAAAACGGATGCACACAAATGAATCCGTTTTTTGCAATCCGTTTTTCATGCGTTTTTTGCAAAAAACGGATGCGTTAAACGGATGCTGAAAACGCAGTGTGAACCTAGCCTAAGCAGGTGCACATAAACAAGGTTACCCGGGGATACAGTTCCCAAAGCCTCAGGCCTCCCACCTCACACTCCTCCAACGTCGTTTCGCTATTGGCTTCTTCAGGGAGTGATGAGGGGGAGACCCAGAGGATGTTATATAGTGCGCCCTAATAGCCCATTGGATGGCCATGTTAGTCTCACCTGCATCGTGTTACATGGCGGTCATTCGTGCGGACGCCAGTGCCAGCAGTGGGCCGCGCGACGAACCGGAAGTGACGCGAGGCGCAAAGCACCCTACGCCAGATCCGATTCTAATCATGTGATCCGCCCGCCCGCCGGCCGGACATGCGCACTAGGCCGCACCCGATGCGGACGCCATCTTAAGAAAGGGCAAGAGTGTGGGCTGGTATAACAAATACATGTACAGACAACATGAAATATATATAACATATACAAACCGACATGGTATCCATGACAACACAATTCCTAATCTAAATAAGGTGATGCAGTGCTGTAGACATAATAAATAAGAGTGAATCCAATATTTGATTGTAGTGAAAAGTGAACATGCCAAAATAAAGTGCAAGTGCTCAGTGAAAAAGGTGCAATGTGTAAAAAAAAAAGGAGTGTGAGGTGGGAGGCCTGAGGCTTTGAGAACTGTATCCCCGGGTAACCTTGTTTATGTGCACCTGCTTATACCTTAGTTTATTGAGCTATGCAGCCTGTGTTTTTGGATATATTCTAGTATTTGCACTTTACAATATACTTACAACTGGGCTGCTTTTAGCTAAATTATGAGTATTTAGGATATGCACTTGCACTTTAATTTTAAAACATATACCTGTCCTCATGTATGGTCTCCCACCTCCCGGGTCCTTGTTTTTATTAATGTTTGTTATTTTTGCGATACTTTTCAATAAAGTTTTTTTGTACCAATGAATTTCATATCTTTTTTCATATGCATATCGGATGGGTTTATAGGTGTTTAATACAGAGCCCAGACCAGACCCCTAAACTAATACAGACCCCAGCCCAGACCCCTAAACTACTACAGATCCCAGACCAGACCCCTAAACTACTACAGATCCCAGACCAGACCCCTAAACTAATACAGACCCCAAACCAGACCCCTAATCTAATACAGACCCCAGACCAGACCCCTATACTAATACTAATGAGTATCCATCAGACTATAGGAGTAAGTGGTATGAATGGAGCTGTTATATTATACATAGTGTAGTATATATCGCCATGCTCATGTTACCTTTATAACCTTATACATTTCTTTGTTCTTTTTCTCTTATAGACATGGACGTCCCTGAGAAGCCCCTTCCTGAATACCCCTCTCCGAAAACTGTGAGTTGCTGGAGGTGCATTACATGCAGGGGTCAGTGCCATGCAGCAGTGCAGGCTGGGTGTGCGGATGGGGCTGATGACCAGGGAGCAGAATTGTGAATGCAGCTCTGAGTGGAGTTATAGTATAAGCCTGGCTTCTCCTTTTGGGACTGTTGGGGTTGGGTTGCCATCCATTTTGCCCCTATTCCTGAACAGTAAGCCTGGCTCGCTGCTGGAGTGGTGGGGGGGGGGGTCATTGCTGCAGAGCTGAACAGATTAGATGATTACAGCTCCCTATAGGGGCCTGTCATTCAGGTGGCTGGGAAAGCTGGGCCAACCTCTACTGGAGCCGCACTGGTAGCCATGTGCACTGAAAATGAATGCACAGCAAAGGAGTTGTTGGAATGGGGTGGTCATGTATGTGTGATGTAATGATGATACATGTGTGATGTAATGATGTATTTATGATGTGATGATACATGTGTGATGTAATGGTGATACACGTGTGATGTAATGATGATGATGATGATGATACATGTGTGATGTAATGATGATGATACATGTGTGATGTAATGGTGATACATGTGTAATGTATTTATGATGTGATGATGATACATGTGTGTGATGTAATGATAATAATACATGTGTGATGTAATGGTGATACACGTGTGATGTAATGATGTATTTATGATGTAATGATTATACATGTGTGATGTGATGATTATGTATTTAAGTGATTCCAATTTTAGAGCAAAGGTAAAATTTATTGGAGAAAACTGTAGAATTGTGCAGAGGCTGTAGGACCCTGTTGACACCTCGATACAGTGTGGTACCTCTAGCCTGGATACAGGAAGAGATACAGTTTGGTACCTCTAGCCTGGATACAGGATGAGATACAGTTTGGTACCTCTAGCCTGGATACAGGATGAGATACAGTTTGGTACCTCTAGCCTAGATACAGGATGAGATACAGTTTGGTACCTCTAGCCTGGATACAGGATGAGATACAGTTTGGTACCTCTAGCCTGGATACAGGATGAGATACAGTTTGGTACCTCTAGCCTGGATACAGGATGAGATACAGTTTGGTACCTCTAGCCTGGATACAGGATGAGATACAGTTTGGTACCTCTAGCCTAGATACAGGATGAGATACAGTTTGGTACCTCTATCCTGGATACAGGATGAGGTCCCGTATGGTGTCCTGCAGCACAGATGTATCAGCTGGACCTGTAGATCCTGCACACTGGTAGGTTGTAATGTAAGGACACCTAATGGACGTCCTGGCACCAAACTATCATCTGCTGAGAGCTTGTAATGGGCAGAGACAGAAGGAGTAATGGAGGGGCCGCCTGTGTCTGGAGATGGGGGAGCAGAGACAGGGGGTGTAACGGTGGAGCCGCCTGTGTCTGGAGATGGTGCGGGCAGAGACAGGAGGTGTAATGGAGGGGCCGCCTGTGTCTGGAGATGGTGGGGGCAGAGACAGGAGGTGTAATGGAGGGGCCGCCTGTGTCTGGAGATGGTGCGGGCAGAGACAGAAGGTGTAATGGAGGGGGCCGTCTGTGTCTGGAGATGGTGCGGCCAGAGACAGGAGGTGTAATGGAGGGGCCGCCTGTGTCTGGAGATGGTGCGGGCAGAGACAGGAGGTGTAATGGAGGGGCCGCCTGTGTCTGGAGATGGTGCGGGCAGAGACAGGAGGTGTAATGGAGGGGCTGCCTGTGTCTGGAGATGTGCGGGCAGAGACAGGAGGTGTAATGGAGGGGCCGCCTGTGTCTGGAGATGGTGCGGGCAGAGACAGGAGGTGTAATGGAGGGGCCGCCTGTGTCTGGAGATGGTGCGGGCAGAGACAGGAGGTGTAATGGAGGGGCTGCCTGTGTCTGGAGATGTGCGGGCAGAGACAGGAGGTGTAATGGAGGGGCCGCCTGTGTCTGGAGATGGTGCGGCCAGAGACAGGAGGTGTAATGGAGGGGCCGCCTGTGTCTGGAGATGGTGCGGGCAGAGACAGGAGGTGTAATGGAGGGGCCGCCTGTGTCTGGAGATGGTGCGGGCAGAGACAGGAGGTGTAATGGAGGGGACGCCTGTGTCTGGAGATGGGGGAGCAGAGACAGGAGGTGTAATGGAGGGGCTGCCTGTGTCTGGAGATGGTGCGGGCAGAGACAGGAGGTGTCTGGAGATGGTGCGGGCAGAGACAGGAGTAATTGAGGGGCCGCCTGTGTCTGGAGATGGTGCGGGCAGAGACAGGAGGTGTAATGGAGGGGCCGCCTGTGTCTGGAGATATGTGGGCAGTGACAGGAGGTGTAATGGAGGGGCCACTGTGTCTGCAGATGTGTGGGCAGAGACAGGAGGTTTAATGGAGGGGCCGCCTGTGTCTGGAGATGTGCGGGCAGAGACAGGAGGTGTAATGGAGGGGCCGCCTGTGTCTGGAGATGATGGGAGCAGAGACAGGAGGTGTAATGGAGGGGCCGCCTGTGCCTGGAGATGGTGCGGGCAGAGACAGGAGGTGTAATGGAGGGGACGCCTGTGTCTGGGGATGGTGTGGGCAGAGACAGGAGGAGTAATGGAGGGGACGCCTGTGTCTGGAGATGGAGGGGCAGAGACAGGAGGTGTAATGGAGGGGCCGCCTGTGTCTGGGGATGGTGCGGGCAGAGACAGGAGGTGTAATGGAGGGGCCGCCTGTGTCTGGTGATGGGGGGGCAGTGACAGGAGGAGTAATGGAGGGGACGCCTGTGTCTGGAGATGGAGGGGGCAGAGACAGGAGGAATAATGGAGGGGACGCCTGTGTCTGGAGATGGTGCGGGCAGAGACAGGAGGAGTAATGGAGGGGACGCCTGTGTCTGGAGATGGTGCGGGCAGAGACAGGAGGTGTCTGGAGATGGTGCGGGCAGAGACAGGAGTAATTGAGGGGCC
Organism: Dendropsophus ebraccatus; assembly: GCF_027789765.1. Classification (NCBI taxonomy): domain Eukaryota; kingdom Metazoa; phylum Chordata; class Amphibia; order Anura; family Hylidae; genus Dendropsophus; species Dendropsophus ebraccatus. Next base: position 94,506,781 of record NC_091464.1, read on the forward strand.
GCCTGTGTCTGGAGATGGTGCGGGCAGAGACAGGGGGTGTAACGGTGGAGCCGCCTGTGTCTGGAGATGGAGGGGGCAGAGACAGGAGGAGTAATGGAGGGGATGCCTGTGTCTGGAGATGGTGCGGGCAGAGACAGGAGGAGTAATGGAGGGGACGCCTGTGTTTGGAGATGGTGCGGGCAGAGACAGGAGGAGTAATGGAGGGGACGCCTGTGTTTGGAGATGGTGCGGGCAGAGACAGGAGGAGTAATGGAGGGGACGCCTGTGTTTGGAGATGGTGCGGGCAGAGACAGGAGTAATTGAGGGGCCGCCTGTGTCTGGAGATGGTGTGGGCAGAGACAGGAGGTGTAATGGAGGGGCCCCCTGTGTCTGGAGATGGTGCGGGCAGAGACAGGAGGAGTAATGGAGGGGACGCCTGTGTCTGGAGAGGGTGCAGGCAGAGACAGGAGTAATTGAGGGGCCGCCTGTGTCTGGAGATGGTGTGGGCAGAGACAGGAGGTGTAATGGAGGGGCCGCCTGTGTCTGGAGATGGTGCGGGCAGAGACAGGAGGTGTAATGGAGGGGCCGCCTGTGTCTGGAGATGGTGCGGGCAGAGACAGGAGGTGTAATGGAGGGGCCGCCTGTGTCTGGAGATGGTGCGGGCAGAGACAGGAGGTGTAATGGAGGGGCCGCCTGTGTCTGGAGATGGTGCGGGCAGAGACAGGAGGTGTAATGGAGGGGCCGCCTGTGTCTGGAGATGGTGCGGGCAGAGACAGGAGGTGTAATGGAGGGGCCGCCTGTGTCTGGAGATGGTGCGGGCAGAGACAGAAGGTGTAATGGAGGGGCCGCCTGTGTCTGGAGATGGTGCGGGCAGAGACAGGAGGTGTAATGGAGGGGCCGCCTGTGTCTGGAGATGGTGCGGGCAGAGACAGGAGGTGTAATGGAGGGGCCGCCTGTGTCTGGAGATGGTGCGGGCAGAGACAGGAGGTGTAATGGAGGGGCCGCCTGTGTCTGGAGATGGTGCGGGCAGAGACAGGAGGTGTAATGGAGGGGCCGCCTGTGTCTGGAGATGGTGCGGGCAGAGACAGGAGGTGTAATGGAGGGGCCGCCTGTGTCTGGAGATGGTGCGGGCAGAGACAGGAGGTGTAATGGAGGGGCCGCCTGTGTCTGGAGATGGTGCGGGCAGAGACAGGAGGTGTAATGGAGGGGCCGCCTGTGTCTGGAGATGGTGCGGGCAGAGACAGGAGGTGTAATGGAGGGGCCGCCTGTGTCTGGAGATGGTGGATAAGAAAACTATGACGGCTGCTGGTGCTAATGATCTTCTCTACAGGTGTCTGTCTGGGACGTCCGGATGTGTGGGCTCAGGTAACCACTACTCCCAACATTTCTTAACAGGTTATAAGATGCTCCTCCTCTTACAGTGTCAAGTGGGCAGAATGTCTTTGAGTCCATCAGTCATGCATAGCTGAGAGGGACACCACCCAACAGTAGCCTCTGAGACCCTCTTTATAGAACAGCAGAGGGAGCACTTTTATTGCCTCATATGGTCAGTCCCAGCGTGTACAGACCGGCAGGATGGCTTTTACTGCCTCTTTCTTTCTTTCTTAAAGTGAAACAATCGTGGATGAAAATTAAAAATTTTTCCCCCTAATTAGATGTAAATAATTATTAATTAATAATTAAGCAGTTTGTATCTTTATTGTGAGATTAAGGGACACTTAAAGAGACACATTAGGGACAGTGGATAGATAGGTGATAGGTTCTCTTATAGGGGTAGCTTACAAAAAAAAAATTCTTACAAATCAACAAGTGCCAGAGATTTGTAATTTACGTCTATTAAAAAATCCCCAGTCTTCCAGTACATATCAGCTGCTGTATGTCCTGCAGGAAGTGATGTATTCTTTCCAGTCTGACACAGTGCTCTCTGCTGCCACCTCTGGTCCATGTCAGGAACTGTCCAGAGCAGCAGCAAATCCCCATAGAAAACCTCTCCTGCTCTGGACAGTTCCTGACATGGACCGAGGTGGCAGCAGAGAGCACTGTGTCAGACTGGAGAGAATACACCACTTCCTGCAGGGCATACAGCAGCTGATAAGTACTGGAAGACTGGAGCTTTTTTAATAGAAGTAAATTACAAATCTATATAACTTTCTGGCACCAGTTGATTTGAAAGACAAAAATTGGTGAACAACCCCTTTAATGAGTATATAAGAAGATTTGGGGTATCTGAGTTTTGACGCTTTCGGGGTGATCCCCCCCGGCTGGCAGCTGGCGACGTATAACTCCAGATGAGTTTTTCCTGGGTTGACAGAGTTAACCTGAAAGTGCAGGCCCAGCACTTGGAGCTCTGCCTCACACATAATAGAAAATAGCCGGAGCGGATCATAAATCCGTATGGCAGAAGTCAGAGAGATTTAGGATTACAAGCGGCGTCCGCTAAGTTATGGATCCGAGTGTACTCACAGGCATTAACCCCTCCACCCCCAGCCTGCTATAGGCCCATACACCAGGCAGGGGAATTACTGCACTAAATCACTCCGCAGCGCACACACTTTGTCTTCATGATGAGGTGAAAATAAAAATGGCGGAAATTGAAAATCAGATTATTTAGTTGTTAATTTATCCCTTAAAGAGATAAGATCGTCAGATAAGACGAGGACGCTATACCACAGACCTCTACCAATACTGGATAAAAATTTGCCCCCTTAAAGGGGTTGTTCAGCAAAAAAAAAATTCTTCTGGTGCCAGAAAGGGCCAAAGATTTGTACATTACGTCTATTAAAAAATCTCCAGTCTTCCAGTACTTATCAGCTGCTGTATGCCCTGCAGGAAGTGGTGTATTCTCTCCAGTCTGACACAGTGCTCTCTGCTGCCACCTCTGTCCATGTCAGGAACTGTCCAGAGCAGGAGAGGTTTTCTATGGGGATTTGCTGCTGCTCTGGACAGTTCCTGACATGGACAGAGGTGGCAGCAAAGAGCACTGTGTAAGACTGGAGAGAATACACCACTTCCTGCAGGACATACAGCAGCTGATAAGTACTGGAAGACTGGATATTTTTAAATAGAAGTAAATTACAAATAACTTTCTGAAAGTAGTTGATTTGTAAGAAAAGATTTTTTGCTGGAGTACCCCTTTAAGTCCACCTTCTATGTGATTGATTGCCCTCTTTGCTGTGGTAGTAAGCGGTAATGAATGCGCTCTTGTCTTGTGGCCGCATCCTGCAAAGCTGTGGTGGTGATACCCGCTCCCTCTAGTCTGCAGAGATAAGTCGCCCGTCTTCTCTTCACACCCGCCTAGGACCAGGAGCCGGGCGGCCTCGCTTATACAGGCGTTCGGCAGCGATGAGCAGTGTCGGCCTTTTGTCTCCTGGATTAAAATAGCTGCGACCAGGGCGATTCTGCTGCATCCTCCTAAAGTAGACACAAGCTATTTAAGAATGTGCAGCATAGCAGCAGATCGCGGCCGTCCCTGCAGCCACAACTCCTTAAAGTCTGGACAAGTTCTTCTCCGGCTTTACTTCTCAGCGAAAAGAAGAAATTTCCTTCAATTGTCAGAAAAAGAGATGGGGCGGCCGCCCTGGCAGCCCACTTGTGACTGGACACACATAGTGCACGTTATTCCATCAGTCCTGACACTAAGGGGGGTGTACAGATGGGGGTGGGGGGGGAGGCGTAGTTTAGGGGAAAGCGGTACAGAAGGAAACATACACAGCTCCTTCTATTCTGGGGGTGTAACTTTATGCCCATGAGGGGCCCATGTTGATCTTTGCTCTCTTTTATTCGTATGTATATGTATATTTATCATTCATGATGTTTTGTGGCTAGCCTAATGGGGCCCCTGAGGGTAAGCTGGACCACCACATTTTTATTAAGAGACATCAGTCAAAAGGCCCAAGCAGTGATGAACATGGCTCCTTCCCCCCTGTATGTGCTGCTATAGGAGCCCTGAGGGTACAGCGGGCCATTGGCAACTAGGAGGACCAAGGGCCCTATTACACCTTACTATTATCGTGTGAATTATCGTTATATAGCTCTAATTGAAACCATAATCTTTTCTTGTAAATGCAGCAACAATCAAATAACCAATGAGGAATCGTTCATCGTTCGTTTGGTGCTGACACCAAAATCATTGGGTTCGCGGTAATTCCGGGTTTGTTCACTAATCGTTCACTGTAATTCCGCATTCGTTCACTAATAATTCACTGTAATTCCGCATTCGTTCACTAATCGTTCACTGTAATTCCGCATTCGTTCACTAATAATTCATTGTAATTCCGCATTCGTTCACTAATAATTCACTGTAATTCCGCATTCGTTCACTAATAATTCACTGTAATTCCGCATTCGTTCACTAATAATTCACTGTAATTCCGCATTCGTTCACTAATCGTTCGCTGTAATTCCGCATTCATTCACTAATCGTTCACTGTAATTCCGCATTCAATCACTAATAATTTGCTGTAATTCCGCATTTGTTTACTAATAATTCACTGTAATTCCGCATTCGTTCACTAATCGTTCACTGTAATTCCGCATTCGTTCACTAATTGTTCACTGTAATTCCGCATTCGTTCACTAATAATTTGCTGTAATTCCGCATTCGTTCACTAATCGTTCACTGTAATTCCGCATTCGTTCACTAACCGTTCACTGTAATTCCACATTCGTTCACTAATAATCCACTGTAATTCCGGGTTTGTTCACTAATCGTTCGCTGTAATTCCGCATTTGTTCACTAATAATTCGCTGTAATTCCGCATTCGTTCACTAATAATTCGCTGTAATTCCGCATTCGTTCACTAATAATTCGCTGTAATTCCGCATTCGTTCACTAATTCACTGTAATTCCGGGTTTGTTCACTAATCGTTCACTGTAATTCCGCATTCGTTTACTAATAATTCGCTGTAATTCCGCATTCGTTCACTAATAATTCGCTGTAATTTCACATTCGTTCCTTCATTTGCTGGGATCAGATGGAGTAAACGATTGTAGTAACTAATGTAACTGGCGACCGTCGTTCTGTGTAATATGGTGAACAATTTCAGGTTAATGATAAACTATCTTGTTTGCGATCGTTAATCTTTAAGAATTGCTTTTTCTCATAGGACCCTTGCTGGCCCACATGCGATGACTCAGGCTTGTTTCTTATATTGCACTTACTAGCTCTCCCTTAGGGCCCTATGAAACGGAGCGATAGTCTGCTGGTTATCAGGCCAATTCAGATGATTATCTCTTTGTGTAATAGAGACATCGGCTGATCGCGCATTTTGGTCCAAAGCCAAAATTATTGTCCGACAACCGCGCTACATGTAATAACGATGCGCGGCCGACAGCTCCCAGTGTTCTTCTTTCCTTCCTTGGTTCGATTCCTGGAGCTGCCGCCCTTCAGCTTCTGAGCCCGTCTCTGAGCTGACAGGCTGCTCAGACAATCACTGCCCGTGGTGGTCCTGGTTAGTGATTGGCTGAGCAGCCTGTCAGCTCAGAGACGGGCTCAGAAGCTGCAGGGTGGCAGCTCCAGGAAACGAGCGGAGGAAAGAAGAACGTGAAGAGGTGATGTATAACAGTTTATTCAATTGTTAGCCGTCATCGCTATTACACATAGCTGTTACACATAGCTATTACATGTAGCTATTATCCCCAATCTAACCAGCATCAGTTGGCTTGGTTTCATGGGTCCACCATTAATAATGGGGGTCCTTAGGCACCCCAGTCTAACCAGCATCAGTTGGCTTGGTTTTATGGGTCCACCATTGATAATGGGGGTCCTTAGGCTCCAGGAACAGCTACTCCACTTTTGAACCCTGTATGTGATATGGTACTATGTGTAGATAAGTCACAGTTGTATAGAGTACATAGAGTTGGGTTATTCCTTCTATCTGATTTCTTTCTGTTTACGTCAGGAAGCTCTAAATACTGAAAGTAAAGATTATGGCACAACTCCGAGTTCACCCTCTGAACCTTTACCACCATCACATCCTCCAGGGGTTCATCTTAAATTGGGAGAAGAGGCAGCTCAGGAGGAGAACCTTGTAGTTGCCTCTGAGGAACATGGTGACTTGTCCTTCAGAACTGATGGAGAAGAATCATTGAATCAAGAAGTAAGAAGATCACCACCTCTCTCCAAGAACACGTCCATGGATGAAGCTCAGGTGGAAGACACCGTAAATCTAGGAATCTTGCCAGATGGCAACACCGATATGTTTAGTCATGGCAACAGAAAGACTGTACTAATGGCAGATTCTTCAGAAGGAACTCTTCATCTCGAAAAAGAACCTGGGGTCCAATTGAGATCAGCGCATGAGCCAAACCTTGAAGCCACGGATCTGGGTGATAAAACTTCAGAGCCCACCACTGGGACAGATGATGGTCAAGCCGAGTCTACGTTGAACACCAACCCAATACAATCCACTGATAGCTCCAAAGATGGCGCAGTCATAAATTCTGCTGGAGAATTAGTTGGAGATGAAGCATTAAAGTCTACAGATACCGTAGGTAGAGACAGTGCTGATGACCCTACTGAGAAGGAAACAACACAAGCTGGTGCAAGTACTGAGAACACTGAAAGAACACATTCCCCCGAAAACACCAAGATGGATGAAACCATTGAAGGAGAAACTGAACAGTCTGCTGAGAATCAGAGGACTCATCTACCAGAGAGCATCAAAGATGGTGTCACTGACCAGGAGACCATCACTGCAAGACCGCTGCAGCCCCCCGCACAGGGAGTAAGTAGACTCCATCAAGACTGTTATCAGTGTGAAATCAGTGGTCCCCAATATCTCCAGCAGCAATGACTCTCTAATGATCAGTGTGTGCAGCAATGACTCTCTAATAATCATGTGCAGTAATGACTCTTTAATGATCAGTGTGTGCAGCAATGACTCTCTAATAATCATGTGCAGTAATGACTCTTTAATGATCAGTGTGTGCAGCAATGACTCTCTAATGATCAGTGTGTGCAGGAATGACTCTCTAATGATCAGTGTGTGCAGCAATGACTCTCTAATGATCAGTGTGTGCAGCAATGACTCTCTAATGATCAAGTGTGGGCAGCAATGACTATCTAATGATTAGTGTGTGCAGCAATGACTCTCTAATAATCATGTGCAGTAATGACTCTTTAATGATCAGTGTGTGCAGCAATGACTCTCTAATAATCATGTGCAGTAATGACTCTTTAATGATCAGTGTGTGCAGCAATGACTCTCTAATGATCAGTGTGTGCAGGAATGACTCTAATAATCATGTGCAGTAATGACTCTCTAATGATCCAGTTTGTGCAGCAATGACTCTCTAATGATCCAGTGTGTGCAGCAATGACTTTCTAATGCTCAGTTTGTTCAGCAATGACTCTCTAATGATCCAGTGTGCGCAGCAACGACTCTCTAATGATCAGTGTGTGCAGCAATGACTCTCTAATGATCAAGTGTGGGCAGCAATGACTATCTAATGATTAGTGTGTGCAGCAATGACTCTCTAATAATCATGTGCAGTAATGACTCTTTAATGATCAGTGTGTGCAGCAATGACTCTCTAATAATCATGTGCAGTAATGACTCTTTAATGATCAGTGTGTGCAGCAATGACTCTCTAATAATCATGTGCAGTAATGACTCTTTAATGATCAGTGTGTGCAGCAATGACTCTCTAATGATCAGTGTGTGCAGCAATGACTCTCTAATAATCATGTGCAGTAATGACTCTCTAATGATCCAGTTTGTGCAGCAATGACTCTCTAATGATCAGTGTGTGCAGCAATGACTTTCTAATGCTCAGTTTGTTCAGCAATGACTCTCTAATGATCCAGTGTGCGCAGCAACGACTCTCTAATGATCAGTGTGTGCAGCAATGACTCTCTAATTATCAGTGTGTACAGCAATGACTCTCTAATGATCCAGTGTGTGCAGCAATGACTCTCTAATGATCCAGTGTGTGCAGCAATGACTCTCTAATGATCCAGTGTGTGCAGCAATGACTCTAATTATCAGTGTGTACAGCAATGACTCTCTAATGATCCAGTGTGTGCAGCAATGACTCTCTAATGATCCAGTGTGTGCAGCAATGACTCTCTAATGATCCAGTGTGTGCAGAAATGACTCTCTAATGATCCAGTGTGTGCAGCAATGACTCTCTAATGATCCAGTGTGTGCAGAAATGACTCTCTAATGATCCAGTGTGTGCAGCAATGACTCTCTAAAGATCCAGTGTGTGCAGTAATGACTCTCTAATGATCCAGTGTGTGCAGCAATGACTCTCTAATGATCCAGTGTGTGCAGAAATGACTCTCTAATATCTGTAAACCATGGGAATGGATGAAAAACCTTTTCCATTGAGTTGGGTGTTAGTGCTCACACTGTCCAAGAAGAATACAGCGTATAGCATGTAGCCATGTATTGCCACAGTGACACTCCACTGTCAGTGATATTATATAATCAGTGTACACAGCAATATATTATATAATCAGTGTACACGGCAATATATTATATAATCAGTGTATACAGCAATATATTATATAATCTACACAGCAATATATTGTATAATCAGTGTATACAGCAATATATTATATAATCTACACAGCAATATATTATATAATCAGTATACACTATATATTATATAATCAGTGTACACAGCAATATATTATATAATCAGTGTATACAGCAATATATTATATAATCTACACAGCAATATATTGTATAATCAGTGTATACAGCAATATATTATATAATCTACACAGCAATATATTATATAATCAGTATACACTATATATTATATAATCAGTGTACACAGCAATATATTATATAATCAGTGTATACAGCAATATATTATATAATCTACACAGCAATATATTGTATAATCAGTGTATACAGCAATATAGTATATAATAGCAATATAGTATATACAGCAATATAGTATATACAGCAATATAGTATATAATCAGTGTACACAACAATAACATATCATAAGTGCACACAATGACTAATAATCAGTGTATGATACAACCACTCTCTAATAGTCAGTTTGTACAACAGTGACTTTCTAATCATTGAATATATATAACAATACGCAACAATGACATAAAATCAATGCACACAACAGTGACAGTCTAATAATCAATGTACAAAACAATTACTAATAATCAATGTACACAACACAACGACTGTAGAAATAACTATACACAGCAGTAGTCGGTCGCTAATCACCAACCAAAACCTCATTTTTATTGTGATCCACCGTTATTATGGGGGGAAATTAGTAAACATCCCATCTCTGTATTAGTTTAGGGGTCTGGGATCTGTATTAGTTTAGGGGTCTGGGGTCTGTATTAGTTTAGGGGTCTGGTCTGGGGTCTGTATTAGTTTAGGGGTCTGGTCTGGGGTCTGTTTTAGTTTAGGGGTCTGGGGTCTGTATTAGATTAGGGGTCTGGTCTGGGGTCTGTATTAGTTTAGGGGTCTGTATTAGTTTATGGTTCTGGGGTCTGTATTAGTTTAGGGGTCTGGTCTGGGGTCTGTATTAGTTTAGGGGTCTGGGGTCTGTATTAGTTTAGGGGTCTGGGGTCTGTATTAGTTTAGGGGTCTGGGGTCTGTATTAGTTTAGGGGTCTGGGGTCTGTATTAGTTTAGGGGTCTGGTCTGGGGTCTGTTTTAGTTTAGGGGTCTGGTCTGGGGTCTGTGTTAGTTTAGGGGTCTGGTCTGGGGTCTGTATTAGTTTAGGGGTCTGGGGTCTGTATTAGTTTAGGGGTCTGGTTGGGGCTCTATTAGTTTAGGGGTCTGGTGTGGGGTCTGTAGTAGTTTGTGGAGTCTGGTCTGGGGTCTGTATTAGTTTAGGGGACTGGGTTCTGTATTTGTTTAGGGGTCTGATCTGGGGTCTGTGTTAGTTTAGGGGTCTGGTCTGGGCTCTATTAGTTTAGGGGTCTGGTCTGGGGTCTGTATTAGTTTAGGGGTCTGGTCTGGGGTCTGCATTAGTTTAGGGGTCTGGTCTGGGGTCTGTGTTAGTTTAGGGGTCTGGTCTGGGGTCTGCATTAGTTTAGGGGTCTAGTCTGGGGTGTGTATTAGTTTAGGGGTCTGGTCTGGGGTCTATTAGTTTAGGGGTCTGGTCTGGGGTCTATTAGTTTAGGGGTCTGCTTTGGTGTCCGTATTGCTTTTCCTTCCCTACAGGGGATGCCTCCTAACTTTCCTGCACTCCTGAATGGCTGTGATATATTATACTGTATAAGTAGACGTTCAGTAGTCAGGGAGAGCTGGATGCTCCTATTGAAGCTCTAATTGTTACTGTATTAGTTGTTATCCAGTTTTCCAAGAAGAAGAATCCTGAACATCTTAAGGGAGGAGTAAATACACCTACAAATTTCAAAATGACCGCTCAATAAAAAGAGTACCCGAGAGTGGAAATCATCACTACAGTAGTAAACACCTACATTTCCCACCCTCAAAACAAAAAAAAAACATGAAAAAACAATCATTTAAATATCAATTTTTATTATCACAAACATCCAGATAGTTAAAAACACCTATAAAAAGTTGGGCGGGACCAGGTATTGGAAAAAACAGGGCACATAGAGGTATTTGCAAGTATATAGTATAAGAAAATAATGTAAAAAATATATACAATAAAGGGGGTCAGATAGGAAAGCTATTGACAAAGCGAAACGTGCGTCGAGGCGCACATGGTAAACGGGGTTTGTGACTGTGGTTTGGTACAAAGCACATGAAGTGGGCTAATAGGAGGTTATAAGGGTCTGATTCTCTCTGTGCTGCATTACGGTTTAGATCTACTTGTCCTTTGTTTTATAATTATTACCTACTTCATTGCATTGGCACTTTTATATCTTTTGAACCTACTATTACTGCCATATGCTTTACATTTCTACCTCTATGCACTTGCACTTTATTTTGATTTAGGTAGTTGTGTGTGTGTATATATAATTTTGAGGGTGTGTGTGTGTATATATATATATATATATATATATATATATATATATATATATATATATATATTTTACAGATTATGTGGCACTGATTGCAAATACCTTAATCGTGTATGACCCTTTAATACTTATAATTTAATAGCTTTCCTATCTGACCCCCCTTTTTTTGTATGTATTTTTTACATTATTTTCTTATACTATATACTTGCAAATACCTCTATGTGCCCTGTTTTTTTCCAATACCTGGTCCCCCCCCCCCAACTTTTTATGGGTGTTTTTAACTATCTGGATGTTTGTGATAATAAAAATTGATATTAAAAATATAGTTTTTTCATGTTTTTTTATTTGGTTTTGAGGGTGGGAAATGTAGGTGTTTGAATCTTAAGGGAGGAGGACGAACAAGAAATCATATCCTCTGGCAGCTTTTATATGGGGGAACTGTTGTACCTCATATGTTTGTGAATATTTTAAGATGATGGAATAATCTGGAATTTTTCACCGAGCAATCACAATAGAAAATTCCACATAAACTTTCTTGTAAATCCAATGTGAGCAATGTGATTGGTAAAGTTGCAGGAGGACGCGGTGCGGTAATCACATCAGAGGGGTGTAACTAATGGTATAATGGTATTCCTCCTCATCCTCCAGACTCGCTGTGACCCTGATGGTTCAGGTTCTCCTCCATATGTACTGATGCGATTGTAGTGCCGGATCTGGTGCAGCGGGCAGTCACCATGGAGCTCAGTGAGAATCTGCGCCATCATGCAACTTTGTCTCCAAATTGTATGTTCTACTTCATTGAGCTCAGTAGCAGAGATCTTGTTATACTCTGATATGTTCCGTTCCTGTACATTCTCCGGCACTTCATGGCCCGGGGACCCGGAAACAATCTGATTTTCATCCAGAATGTTCCCAGTGGTCTGGATCTTTTTTTCTCGCATTGTTTAGTGATTTCATCCCTTTATTCTTTTCTAGATGAATGGACATAAGGTTCTGATCACGGAGGTAAGTCACCCAGCAGGCTCCGCGCCTCCCACCCCTCCAGTCTATGAGGATCCCTTTGATCGTTCTCTGAAGTACATGGAGAAGCACAACATCCTGCAGATATTCCAGGTAACATATCCCGGACGTCCAGCTACAGACTATACAGGAACACTGCAAGAACTAGCATGTCTCCACCCCAGATGTATCCATGTTTGCCCAGAATAATGTGTGCTGTTCCTTATCTCCTATATATATGTTATATTGTGGAGCAATACTGCCCCTGTGTGTTCACAGATGTTATTACAGCACTGCAATATTCTAAACCTATCTATATTAGTGATGAGCGAACATGCTCATCCGAGCTTGGTACTGGTTCGAGTATTAGGGTACTCGTTACTTGGATGAGCATATCGCGATACTCAAGAAAATCTCATCATCCCTTTCCCGTAGGTTTGAGCACAATTTCTCAACCAATCAACATGCAGGAGACTCTTTGGTACATCCTGCGATCACGTGGGACCCATACATGTTGATAGCAGCGATTGGTTAGCCAGATCAGAAGACCCTGCCATATAAAAATCTCGGCCGCCGAGGCTCGGCTCACATGCATGCTGGAAGAGATTAGGGACAGAGCTGCTGCTTGTCAGGGAGAGCGTTAGGGAGGGAATTGGCGTTCCAGTAGGCAGGGAATACTAGCAAAGGAACCCAACAGTCTTTTTTTAGGGCTTAAAATCTTTATTTTTTTTGTATTACTCCAAACTGCTGGCTGGGACTTGCACTGTAGCTACCATGGCTGCTGGCAGAAAGGGGACATTAGGTGTTGCATACACACCCCTAAGAAGTGCTCAGTACTCTTATATTATTTTGTGGCTGCTGCTGCTGTTGTGCGTTATATTGCTGTGATTTGTAGTACAGCTGTATAGAACCTCACTGCTGATTGTCCTGTGTAACAGGTGGCATAGACCATATACCACCACCACATACACACAGACTATACGACAGCCTCCAAAAAACTAGTGTGAACAGTATATAATCTAATTTCTTTATGTCTTATTGCAGCCATATCCAAGCTCACTGCTAATTACCCTGTGTAATTAGCAGTGAGCTTGGTTGCATGTGACAAGGGGCGGAACCTGATGGCGGCTCTGCAACTCTGCAGCCTAACATATGTAGCATGCCTGGCCCACGTGTTCAACCTAGTGTTGCTGCGGTTCCTTAAAACCTAGCACAATTTGGCTGACTTGCTCACCAAGGTGCGGCGCATTTCCGCAAGTCAACTAGGGAAAGTTACCCCAACTGCTACAGTCAAATTCAAAGTGGAGGTGTGCTCTGCCAAACCTTCATCCTTTAGCAGGCAGGATCAATCAGGTTGGTAGAGGCAGTAGTAGTGGGTGGGTTTTACATCAAATTCAATTTAAATTTGGCGTGATGTTGCAATTAGCCAGCCCCAAAGTCCCCTGCAAAAATGCTCGAGTTTCCCATTGACTTCAATGGGGTTCGTTACTCGAAACGAGCACTTGAGTATCGGGAAATATTCGTCTCGAGTAACGAGCACCCGAGCATTTAAGTACTCGCTCATCACTACTCTTTCTATCTATCTATCTATCTATCTATCTATCTATCTATCTATCTATCTCCTATCTATCTCCTATCTATCTATTATCTATCTATCTGTCTCCTATCTATCTATCTATCTATCTATCTATCTATCTATCTATCTCCTATCTATCTATCTATCTCCTATCTATCTATCTCCTATCTATCTATCTATCTGCTATTATTTATCTATCTATCTTGATTTAGATTTTGAAAGTTATAACAACAGGTACACTTTAACTTTTTTTTTTAATTAGGAAATCACTGAGGATTTGGTGTTCGAGAAACCAGAGGATCCATTGGGGTTTATGCTTGAAAAGGTGAATATATTCTTCCCAATCTACTCATATTATGTACTACACACTGGAGTAACAATCCAACTGGATATAGATATTGTCTAGTATCTGGTCATAAATATCAACAGTGTTATAGGAGATATGTATTTTTATACCACCTCATGTCAATGAGAAAATTACAGTTATAATGTTGACACAATGTGCTAAAATATAACTACTATAATACAGACATCACACCTATGGCGGACACTAATGTCTCACGGCTACATTTAAAAACCAATGCCAGGATGTTGGTATACAATTTAATCAAACCATATTGCCTCATGTACCACGTACCCATGTGACCCCAATTAGCAGGAAGCACCTATGCACACATGGTAAGTACCTCCTATTTCTCCTATTCTACCTCCGATGCAGTGGTGAGCAGTAAGACCGTGTGCTTGATGGCCGCTTCCTCCGCCGGCGACACCTGCTGGGTTTGGGGGTAGGGGCCCTTCGGGTTTGAGCCTGTGACATTGGGGTTGCTGGGCCGTTCTATGACCTCCCTTCCCTGCTTATGCACGCTTTGTTGGGTTGGCGGTCACTGACTGACAGTGGTGAGTTATTGTAGGGACCCGTGTGAACCATCTTTGATCTCTGCAGAATCTACCCAACGAGAGCGGCTTCAGGGTGTTTATATTTCCTCGCTGCTACTCACTAATATTGACCCTAGTCTCCTGCCTGCAACTAAACTGCAAGGGAAACCCTGATTACATGGAGTAACTGCAGAGATTATAGAGGAGCACTGTGGGGACCACATAACATACCGCACACCGGATAGTATACTAATACAAAAGGGTTATAATCACATACTGTACAAATCAATATAGTAGTTATATTCTTGTATATAGGAGCAGTATTATAGTAGTTATATTCCTGTATATAGGAGCAGTATTATAGTAGTATGTTCCTGTATATAGGAGCAGTATTATAGTAGTTATATTCCTGTATATAGGGGGCAGTATTATAGTAGTTATATTCCTGTATATAGGGAGTAGTATTATATTAGTTATATTGGGTCTGGTCCTGTGGCATGGGGGTCGCAGGGCCGTCCCATGGCCCCCGTTCCCTGGCTGTGCACGCCTGCGGGGTTGGTGGCCACTGACTGGCACGGTGTGGACTTAGTGTAGGGACCCATGTGTATCAGATACCGGCACGAGGTACATGGGGCAGTATGGCTTGATCAATTCATACACAAAATTCTGATGTGTTTTTTATTTAGCCAAGCGGCACTAGTATCAGCCATAGGTGTGAGGTGCAGCACTCTGTTTCTTCCCTGAACCGCATTTTGTTTCTCTTTTCTCCGTGTATTGCACTCCTCCTGGTGAGACCCACATGACCGCAATTAGCAGGAGACACCTGAGTGCACATGGTTTTAATCCCTCCTGTTTTTTCCCATTCTGTTTGCTGCAGCTATGGTGAGCGCAATACCTTATCCAGACTTGTGCTGCTTGGGGGCGACCTTCTCCGCCGGCGGTGCTGGCCGGGTTCTGGTGTGGTGTTTTTGGGTCTGGTCCTGTGGCATGGGGGTCGCAGGGCCGTCCCATGGCCCCCGTTCCCTGGCTGTGCACGCCTGCGGGGTTGGTGGCCACTGACTGGCACGGTGTGGACTTAGTGTAGGGACCCATGTGTATCAGATACCGGCACGAGGTACATGGGGCAGTATGGCTTGATCAATTCATACACAAAATTCTGATGTGTTTTTTATTTAGCCAAGCGGCACTAGTATCAGCCATAGGTGTGAGGTGCAGCACTCTTTCTTCCCTGAACCGCATTATATTAGTTATATTCTTGTATATAGGAACAGTATTATAGTAGTTATATATGCACAAGCCAAAAAGACAGAAATGGCTGCACATCGCACCCATGGCTGACACGAAAGCTTGTTCAGCTACATTTAAAACCAACATCAGAAGTTAGTATATAATTTGGCCAAACCATATTTCCTCATGTACCACGTGCAGGTCTTCTGATACACATGAGTCCCTAACCAAACATCATCACTGTGCCGGTCAGCGACCACAATCCCCGCAAAACGTGCGCAAGCAGAGAAGGGGGGCCACGGAATGGCCCTGCAACCCCATTGTCACAGGACCAGACCCTAAAGGGCCCCCCCGAACCCCGCAGGCGCCATCGGCGGAAAAAGTGGACGCCAAGCAACACAAGCGTGAACAAGCTCTTACCTCTCACTCCATTCCTCTGCAGGTAGAATGGGAGAATACTAGGAGATCCTCCCCTTATGTACACAGGTGCTTCCTGCTAATTTGGATCACATGGGTCTTACACAGCACGAGTGCTAGCCACAATGAAAAAAGGGACAGAATACATAAAATATGCACAAGCCAAAAAGACAGAAATGGCTGCACATCGCACCCATGGCTGACACGAAAGCTTGTTCAGCTACATTTAAAACCAACATCAGAAGTTAGTATATAATTTGGCCAAACCATATTGCCTCATGTGTATCAGAAGACCTGCACGTGGTACATGAGTCCCTAACCAAAAAACATCACTGTGCCGTTCCCTCATTCTGTCCCTTTTTTCATTGTGGCTAGCACTCGTGCTTTGTAAGACCCATGTGATCCAAATTAGCAGGAAGCACCTGTGTACATAAGGGGAGGATCTCCTAGTATTCTCCCATTCTACTTGCAGAGGAATGGAGAGAGGTAAGAGCTTGTTCACACTTGTGTTGCTTGACGTCCACTTTTTCCTCCGGTTGCACCTAGGGGGTCCGTGGGGGCCCTTTAGGGTCTGGTCCTGTGACAATGGGGTTGCAGGGCCATTCCGTAGCCCCCCCCCCCTTCTCTGCTTGTGCACGTTTTGCGGGGATTGTGGTCACTGACCCGCACAGTGATGTTTTTTGGTTAGGGACTCATGTGTATCAAAAGACCTGCACGTGGTACATGAGGCAATATGGTTTGGCCAAATTATATACTAACTTCTGATGTTGGTTTTAAATGTAGCTGAATAAGCTTTCGTGTCAGCCATGGGTGCGATGTGCAGCCATTTCTGTCTTTTTGGCTTGTGCATATATTTACTATAATACTGCCCCTATATACAGGAAAAAAACTACTATAATACTGCTTCTATATACCGGAATATACTACTATAATATTGCTCCTATATACAGGAATATACTACTATAATACTGCTCCTATATACAGGGATATAACTATTATAATACTGCTCCTATATACAGGACTATAACTACTATAATACTGCTCCTATATACAAGAATATAACTACTATAATACTGCCTCCTATATACAGGAATATAACTACTATAATACTGCCTCCTATATACAGGAATATAACTACTATAATACTGTTCCTATATACAGGAATATAACTACTATACTACTGCTCCTATATACAGGAATATAACTACTATAATACTGCTCCTATATACAGGAATATAACTACTATAATACTGTCCCCTATATACAGGAATATAACTACTATAATACTGCTCCTATATACAGGAATATAACTACTATAATACTGCTTCTATATACAGGAATATAACTACTATAATACTGCTCCTATATACAAGAATATAACTATTGTAATACTGCTCCTATATACAGGGATATAACTACTGTAATACTGCTCCTATATACAAGAATATAACAACTATATTGATTTGTATGTGATTATAACCCTTTTGTATTAGTATACTATCCGGTGTGCGGCATGTAATGTGGTCCCCACAGTGCTCCTCTATAATCTCTGCAGTTACTCCATGTAATCAGGGTTTCCCTTGCAGTTTAGTTGCAGGCAGGAGACTAGGGTCAATATTAGTGAGTAGCAGCGAGGAAATCTAAACACCCTGAAGCCGCTCTCGTTGGGTAGATTCTGCAGAGATCAAAGATATTGATTGCTGCGTTAATCTCTCGGCTGTTTTGCCGGCACTAATGAGAGTCTGGTTACGGCCGCTGTACCGCCATTACCACGCACCTCTAATGCAAATATCAATAGAGCGAGCGGCAGAATACATAAAGCTGCGCTACATAGGCCTCTTATTGTTTCTACTGCTAAACAACCTCAATATGTAGTCACAAGGACATTATTGCAATCTGCAGAACAGACATTATAAACCACAGAACGTAATAAAGGACCGACATTACCGAGGAGCAAACTGCTTCAGAGCGGTCGTCCCGGGAATCGGGCTGCAACCTAATGATGAGGAGAAGAGCAAGGAACAAAATCCATAGACAAATATAAAT
Organism: Dendropsophus ebraccatus; assembly: GCF_027789765.1. NCBI lineage: Eukaryota > Metazoa > Chordata > Amphibia > Anura > Hylidae > Dendropsophus > Dendropsophus ebraccatus. Next base: position 94,524,825 of record NC_091464.1, read on the forward strand.
TGTAGTGTAACCACATAGGACAGTATGAAACAATGAAACAGCAGTATTCTAGTAGTTATGCACGACATGGAGAGAGAGGAGCGGCTGCACATCACACCCATGGCTGATACTAATGCTGCTAGGCTAATTATTAAAAACCAACGTCAGGATGTTGGCATATTATTTGATCAATCCATATCGCCCCGTGTACCAACGTGCAGGTCTCCTGGTACACTGTGTCTGTCGGCGGCTGCAAACCCCGCAAAGCGTGCATCTGCAGGGAAGGGAGGCCATGGATTGGCCCTGCAACCCCAATGTCACAGGACCAAACCCAAAATGCCCCACCAATACCCAGCCAGCACCACCGGTGGAGAAGGCTGCCCCCAAACAACACAAGTATGGATATGGTATTGCACTCACCACCACTGCTGCAAACAGAATAGGACAAACATGGAGGTACTGCCATGTGAGCACAGGTATATTCTGCTGATTTGGGTCACATGGGTCTGGGAGTGCCAGCTGCTCAGAAGGGAGAACTGTAAAACACGACATGGAGAGAGAGGAGCGGCTGCACATCACACCCATGGCTAATAGAAATGCTGCTAGGCTAATTTTTAAAAACCAACGTCAGGATGTTGGCATATAATTTGATCAAACCATACCGCCCCGTGTACCACGTGCAGGTCCCCTGGTTCACATGGGTCCCTACGCTAACTCCACACTGTGTCGGTCAGCGACCGCCAACCCCGCAAAGCAGGCGCGTGCAGGGAAGAAAGGCCATGGAATAGCCTTGCAACCCCAACGTCACAGGACCAAACCCATAATGCCCCTCCAAAACCCAGCCGGCACCACCGTCGGGGAAGACTGCCCCCAAACAACACAAGTATGAATATGGTATTGCACTCACCACTGCTGCTGCAGACAGAATGGGAAAGGCATAAGGTACTGACATGTGAGCACAGGTATATCCTGCCAATCTGGGTCATGTGGCCCTTATGAAGGGGAGTGCCAGCTGCTCAGAAAAGGGAGAACTGTAAAATACGACATGGAGAGAAAGGAGCGGCTGCACATCCCACCTATGGCTGCCAAGCCTATTTTAAAAACCAACGCCAGGATGTTGGTATATAATTTGATCAAGTCCCCTGGTTCACACGGGTCCCTATGCTAACTCCACACTGTGTCGGTCAGCGACCACCAACCCCGCAAAGCGTGCACATGCAGGGAAGGGACGCCACGTGACCCACATGACCCAAATTGGCAGGATATACCTGTGCACATGTCAGTACCTTATGTCTTTCCCATTCTGTCTGCAGCAGCAGTGGTGAGTGCAATTCCATATTCATACTTGTGGTGTTTGGGGGCAGCCTTCACCGCCGGTGGCTCTGCTGGGTTTTGGTTGGGTATTTTGGGTTTGGTCCTGTGACATTGGGATTGCAGGGCCATTCCATGGCCTCCCTTCCCTGCATGTGCATGCTTTGCGGGGTTTGCGGTCGCTGACCGACACACTGTGGAGTTAGCGTAGGGACCCGTGTGAACCAACCAGGGGACCGGCTCGTGGTACACGGGGCTATTATAGTTTGATCAAATTATACACAAACATCCTGGCATTGTTTTTTAAAATAGGCCTAGCGTCATTAGTATCAGCCATAGATGGGATGTGCAGCCGCTCCTTTCTCTCCATGTCGTATATTATAGTAGGTATATTCCTGTATATAGGAGCAGTATTATAGTAGTTATATTCCTGTATATAGGGAGCAGTATTATAGTTGTTGTATCCCTGTATATAGGAGCAGTATTATAGTAGTTATATACCTGTATATAGGAGCAGTATTATAGTAGTTATATTCCTGTATATAGGAGCAGTATTATAGTAGTTATATCCCTGTATATAGGAGCAGTATTATAGTATTTATATTCCTGTATATAGGGAGCAGTATTATAGTAGTTATATCCCTGTATATAGGAGCTGTATTATAGTAGTTATATTCCTATATATAGGCAGTAGTATTATAGTAGTTATATTCTTGTATATAGGAGCAGTATTATAGTAGTTATGATACGGGTGAGAGAGATTCAGCCGGCACCAGCCGATGGCAACACTACTATGGGACCGAGGGCTGGGAAGTACACAGCAAAGTTCAGTGCAGGTAAACCACAAATGATCCGGGTGCAGGAAACAGGCGAGACAATGGAATATGCAATGGAGAGAAAGGAATCCGCACTCACCGGTCAGCAGAGAAAGGGGTTTATTGATCCATACACTGGAGGCTAGAGCTGGGAGGGGGAAGGTGTTACGCAGGTGTGCTCTTAGCAGTATTATAGTAGTTATATTCCTGTATATAGGAGCAGTATTATAGTAGTTATATCCCTGTATATAGGAGCTGTATTATAGTAGTTATATTCCTATATATAGGCAGTAGTATTATAGTAGTTATATTCTTGTATATACTGTAGGAGCAGTATTATAGTAGTTATATTCTTGTATATAGGGGGCAGTATTATAGTAGTTATATTCTTGTATATAGGAGCAGTATTATAGTAGATATATTCTTGTATATAGGAGCAGTAGTATAGTAGTTATATTCCTGTATATAGGAGCAGTATTATAGTAGTTATATTCCTGTATATAGGGGGCAGTATTATAGTAGTTATATTTCTGTATATAGGGGGCAGTATTATAGTAGTTATACTTCTGTATATAGGGGGCAGTATTATAGTATATTCCTGTATATAGGGGGCAGTATTCTAGTAGTTATATTCCTGTATATAGGGGGCAGTATTATAGTAGTTATATTCTTGTATATAGGAGCAGTATTATAGTAGTTATATCCCTGTGTATAGGAGCAGTATTATAGTAGTTATATTCTTGTATATAGAAGCAGTATTATAGTAGTTATATTCCTGTATATAGGGGGCAGTATTATAGTAGTTATACTCTTGTATATAGGGAGCAGTATTATAGTAGTTATGCGGTTCAGGGAAGAAACAGAGTGCTGCACCTCACACCTATGGCTGATACTAGTGCCGCTAGGCTAAATAAAAAACACATCAGAATTTTGTGTATGAATTGATCAAGCCATACTGCCCCATGTACCTCGTGCAGGTATCTGATACACATGGGTCCCTACACTAAGTCCACAGTAGTATAGTAGTTATATTCCTGTATATAGGAGCAGTATTATAGTAGTTATATTCCTGTATATAGGGGGCAGTATTATAGTAGTTATATTCCTGTATATAGGAGCAGTATTATAGTAGTTATATTCCTGTATATAGGGGGCAGTATTATAGTAGTTATATTTCTGTATATAGGGGGCAGTATTATAGTAGTTATATTCCTGTATATAGGGGGCAGTATTATGGTAGTTATATTCCTGTATATAGGGGGCAGTATTATAGTAGTTATATTCTTGTATATAGGAGCAGTATTATAGTAGTTATATCCCTGTGTATAGGAGCAGTATTATAGTAGTTATATTCTTGTATATAGGAGCAGTATTATAGTAGTTAAATTCCTGTATATAGGGGGCAGTGTTATAGTAGTTATATTCTTGTATATAGGAGCAGTAGTATAGTAGTTATACTCTTGTATATAGGGAGCAGTATTATAGTAGTTATATTCTTGTATACAGGACCAGTATTATAGTAGTTATATTCCTGTATATAGGAGCAGTATTATAGTAGTTATATTCCTGTATATAGGAGCAGTATTATAGTAGTTTTATTCTTGTATATAGGAGCAGTATTATAGTAGTTATATTCCTGTATATAGGAGCAGTAGTATAGTAGTCATATTCTTGTATATAGGAGAAGTAGTATAATAGATATATGTATGTCCTGTATATTGTTTGGGTTTTTCATATTGAAATCAGCTCTGACTATCTGTGTCTCTTATTGTGTATACAAATGCAGGAGAAATTGTATTAGCTTTTCTATTAATCTGAATGGAGCTGATCCAAATGTATCCACTGAAACGTGTTTGCCTCATGTGAATTCGCCCTTATAGTAGTCATTCTCGTGTTCCATCTTCTCGCAGTCCTCGTTGCGATAGCATCAGGTTGTTCTCAGGGATATTTGTTGCTGTAATTAATGTTTCGGGCCCAGGATTCAGCATTGGAATTTCATTACACTGCTTGTCGGGTGCGATAACACGGCGTGGAGAACGCGTAGAATACAGATGATGTATGGGGTATGTGATAGCTGTCAGAAGGCAAGATGCTTGTATTTAGCAGAACACAAACTTCCCTCCTTACTCTACCCTATATATCTAATACAGAGGTAAAATCTGCAGCCGGGCCCTGGTGCCTGCGGGGCCCCTCTGCCACAAAAGGAGTCACCAATATTGGGGTCTAGGAGTTTTAAGTAATGCCTCTCTATTTCTTAGGTGCAGTCTATGATTTCCAGCAAGAAGGAGCAGTAATGGCCCCGCCCCTGAGGAGTCGGCTGAGAAGAGATCCGTAAACATAAACCACTAAGACCAATGGCATCTGCTATAAAGGAGCATATTACAATAACCTGTTTTAGAGACTATTCTAATCACTGCTGGTACAAACCCCAAACTATGAAGAACGGACACATCCTTTCACCTAATGTTGTGATCAGGCTTTTGTATAGGGGAATGTCATGAGTTTTTCCAGTCTTAGTAATTGTATATTTAAAGTTTCTGCAACTTTCTAATAGACATGGTGTTACAATTGCTCTCCATGGTCCAGATCTCTGCTTGCTGTCAGTGAATAGAAACATGCTTATTGTCATCCAGTTGTACATTGTACCCACCTGCTGCACAGACAGCCTTTCCCTCTCTTATGTGGCTGATAACAGAGAGCAGTAGCTTGTATCCACTTGCTGTATAGCCAGCCTCTCACTCTCTTATGTGGCTGATAACAGAGAGCAGTAGCTTGTATACTGCTGTTTAGCCAGCCTTTCCCTCTCTTATGTGGCTGATAACAGAGAGCAGTAGCTTGTATTCTGCTGTATAGCCAGCCTCTCCCTCTCTTTTGTGGCTTTTAACAGAGAGCAGTAGCTCTTATACTGCTGTACAGCCAGCCTCTCCCTCTCTAATGTGGCTGATAACAGAGAGCAGCAGCTTGTATGGAGCAGAGACTGGCTTGGTGTGTATATCTAGTATGTTCTCCTGTCCCCCATGTGGTGTCTCTTTCATCCTGCGCTCTCTTATTGTCTTGTATCTCACCATGTAGATGAGGCGTCTGATGGTGTCGGCTCATGGCTGACGCCCCATCATCACGTATCATCCATCACTACACATCTGCTGACAGCGACGCTTCACCGCAGCACACAATGTAGATCATATTATTCTCTGTTACTGCCTGCTAAGCCAGGTATCTAAGCTTATCAGATGTGATACAGGCTGCTGAGCCATCTATCTATGCTTATCAGGTGCGATACAGGCTGCTGAGCCATGTATCTAAGCTTATCAGGTGTGATACTATCTGCTGAGCCATGTATCTAAGCTTATCAGATGTGATACTATCTGCTGTGCCATGTAATAAAGGCCATGAGGTATGGTAGTGTTTGCTGAGTCCCGTATCTACGTTTATCAGGTGTGATACTGTCTGCAGAGTGTATATATCTAAGCGAATAATGAGTGATATTGTCTGCTGAGCCATGTATCTTATGGTGCTTTTACACAAAGCGATAATTCGCACGATTAACGATTTTGAATGAACAATGTTTTTTTTTTTATAATGATCAGCGTGTAGACGGAACGATACATCGTACAGAAAATTCGCTATGCGATCGTTTAAGCCTATCTCACACATAGGTGAAATCGTTGAAAGACTTTACACTGAACGATCTGCACATTTTTTGCGAACAATCTACGATGATTTGAGAACATGTTGAAAGATCAAAATGAACGATTTCTCGCTCATGGTTTGATCGTTCGCTGCGTTTACACGTACGATTAACGTTCGAATTCGATCGTTATCGTGCAAAAACGAACGATCAATCGTTCTGTGTAAAAGGACCATAAGCCTGTGATGTGTAATACTGTCTCCTGAGCAGTGTATCTAAGCCTCTGAGGTGTAACATGGTCTGCTGAGCTGTTGTATCTTTCATAGCTGTAGTATCTAAGCCAGGTGTGATACTCTCTGCCGATCCATGTATAATCCCTATTGTGTATGATACTGTCTGCTGAACTGTGTATCTAAGCTTATCTTATCCTGTGATGTGTGATATTGCTGAGGGGGTGTATCTAAGCCTATGATATACAATACTCTTTGCTGAGCCGTTGTGTATCTAAGCCTGTTGTGTAAAACTGTCTGTTGGACCACTGTATCTGAATGTACTGCTGTATCAGCTGTGTGATATATAGTGGACGTGTGTATCTGAGCCTCTCTTGTGTGCCACTGTCTGGTGTATCTAAGCTCAGTTTTTCCTGTTGGATGTTGCCTCCTATATAAGTAATGGTAGCGATCACATGATGTGTCCGCCATGATGGTGTGTGTGTTAGATGTAGGGAGGTGGAGTAGTTGGAGCTGCGCGCTCTCGCCTCTGCTTCATGCTTGTTAGCGCTTAATAATGACGTCTCTGGGGATGGTGCAGCTCCATATACTGTAACAGGAGGTATCTAAGGACTCTGGGCATCTCCGCCTCGCACTCTCCAGATGGGCTTTCCATCCTTTGCTGGAGATGTCGAGGAAATCCATGAGGAAACAATGAGAAGATGATGAAGAAACAATGAGGGAAAGGATGAAGAAACGATGAGGGAAAGGATGAAACGGTGAGGGAAAGGATGAAGAAACTATGAGGAAGCACAGAAAGGATGTAGAAACGATTAGGAAACATCGAGGAAATCCATGAGAAAATGATGAGGAAACCATGAGGAAGCACGGAAATGATGAGAGAAACAGTGAGAAACCAATGAAAGATGATGAGCGAAACAACGAAGAAACAATGAGGGAGCACGGAAACGATGAGGAAACAATGAGGAAACAAGAAAACAATGAGGAAATGATGAGGAAAAACTATAACTATAGTGTCAGCGGCTCTTAAAGTGTGGATGGACACCTCCCAGGTTACATGATTATGTCCTTAAAGAATAGCTGATATACCCCTATCAGCGATACAAGGTTGTATACGAGACATAGAGCTCTGCTCATGGGGGTCACACTCCATTACATTGCTATCTTACCTTGGTGACAAAAGAGGCCTTCTATCCTTCTCTGATATTGTTCATAAATATTGTATCCCACAAAGGGATTTTTTAAAATTCCTCCAAATAAGGCATCTAGTCCAATCTTTGAATTGGCCATGGTCCTCTAAACCTTCCCCCCCATGAAAAGCTTTACTTTAAGAGGGGTGTTTCCATAGATTATAGAGAATTGGTTGCTCCCTCCGAGCACTCCTGCCTCCCTTTTCAAAACAAGTGGGAAGCTGACCTATCCAAATCCTTACAGGCAGTGGCAAAATGCACAGGAGTATTTCTAAATGTGTCAATCACCTTGAAGCCTTAAGAAAACTTAGTTACAGATGGTACTAGACTCCCTATAGACTATCAAAAATATATCCATCAGCATCAGCGATATGCTGGAGGTGTCAAAAAGCTGTTGGCACTTTAATGCATATTTGGTGGAGCAGTGCTCGTATACAACCTTTCTGGGGACAAATTAAGGGGGTATTGCAAAAGATTCTCCACTATCCCCCTCCGTGCCCCCCCCCCCAATCTCCTAGTGATGTTCCATGTCTGTAACGCCACCCGTACAGCCATTGCCAGCCTCTGCAAGGAAACGGCAGCCCCAACTATATCTCCTATATAGAATTATAATATGGAAATGTTAATAGCCAGGAGGTTAGGTAATTATCATTCTTGTTGGCACAAATGGCAACGGTGGGAAGATTTCTATGACAATAAAAGTTGAATCCGTGGACATTGTACCTATGCTTTATTGATGCAATTTATCTAGATTGGTATTAGGTCTTGCAAGCCGTAGGTAGTGTTGGTATTGTTGTATTACTATTCCCTTTGTACACCTTTGTACTATGCATATTTGTTATGGAGGATCTGTGTGTCCTCATCTTGTGTTTTTGCTTTATGTAAAAATAAAAAGAAAGTGTTAATGAAAGATGATGAGCGAAACAATGAAGAAAACGAAGAAAATAATGAGGAGAACGAGGAAAATAATGAGGAAATGATGAAGATGATAAGGGAACAATGAATGAGACGTCGAGAAAACAATGAGGGAAATGACAAAACAATGAGGAAACGATGGAGTACAGAAACGAGGGAAATAGTGAGGAAACTAGAAAAGATGATGAGGAAACAATAAGGAAGGATGGAAAGGATGAGGAAACAAAGAAACGATGAGGAAACAACAAGGAAACAATGAGGGAGATGTTGAGGAAACAATAAGGAAGCACAGAAAGGTTGAGGGAAACAGTGAGGAAGCGATAAAGGATGATGAGCGAAACAATGAAGACACGATGAGGGAAAGGATGAAAAAACAATAAAGAAACAATGAGGAATTAATGTAGAAACAAGAAAACGATAAAGAAATGAGGAAGCACAGAAATGATGAGGGGAAACAAGGAAATGAAGAAGAAACTATGAAGAGACGAGAAATCAATGAAAAATTAACAAGAAAACAATGAAGGAAACGATGAAACATGGAAACAGTGAAATGATGAGGGGAAAACGATGAGGAAGCAACGAAGAAACGATGAGGAAGCAATGAGAAAAACAAGAATATAATGAGGAAAAGGATGAAGAAACAAGGAAATGATGAGACAATGAGGGAAATGATGAAAAAGGCGAAGAGGAAGCACGGAAACGATGCAGGACAATGAGGAACCTATGTTACACTATAGGCAGCCGTATACCTAGGTTACACTATAGAGAGCTGTATACCTACATTACACTATAGGCAGCCGTATACCTTGGTTACACTATAGGCAGCTGTATACCTAGGTTACATATAGGCAGCCGTATACCTAGGTTACACTATAGGCAGCCGTATACCTACCTTACACTATAGAGAGCCGTATACCTACATTATACTATAGGCAGCCGCATACCTCGGTTACACTATAGGCAGCCGTATACCTCGGTTACACTATAGGCAGCCGTATACCTCGGTTACACTATAGGCAGCCGTATACCTATGTTACACTATAGAGAGCCGTATACCTACATTATACTATAGGCAGCCGTATACCTACGTTACACTATAGGCAGCCGTATACCTACGTTACACTATAGGCAGCCGTATACCTATGTTACACTATAGAGAGCCGTATACCTACATTATACTATAGGCAGCCGTATACCTACGTTACACTATAGGCAGCCGTATACCTACCTTACACTATAGAGAGCCGTATACCTACATTTTACTATAGGCAGCCGCATACCTCGGTTACACTATAGGGAGCCGTATACCTCGGTTACACTATAGGCAGCCGTATACCTCGGTTACACTATAGGCAGCCGTATACCTCGGTTACACTATAGGCAGCCGTATACCTATGTTACACTATAGAGAGCCGTATACCTACATTATACTATAGGCAGCCGTATTCCTACGTTACACTATAGGCAGCCGTATACCTACGTTACACTATAGGCAGCCGTATACCTATGTTACACTATAGAGAGCCGTATACCTACATTACACTATAGGCAGCCGTATACCTACGTTACACTATAGGCAGCCGTATACCTATGTTACACTATAGGCAGCCGTATACCTCGGTTACACTATAGGCAGCCGTATACCTCGGTTACACTATAGGCAGCCGTATACCTCGGTTACACTATAGGCAGCCGTATACCTAGGTTACACTATAGGCAGCCGTATACCTAGGTTACACTATAGGCAGCCGTATACCTACGTTACACTATAGGCAGCCGTATACCTACAGTAGGTTACACTATAGGCAGCCGTATACCTAGGTTACACTATAGAGAGCCGTATACCTACATTATACTATAGGCAGCCGTATACCTACGTTACACTATAGGCAGCCGTATACCTATGTTACACTATAGGCAGCCGTATACCTCGGTTACACTATAGGCAGCCGTATACCTCGGTTACACTATAGGCAGCCGTATACCTCGGTTACACTATAGGCAGCCGTATACCTCGGTTACACTATAGGCAGCCGTATACCTAGGTTACACTATAGGCAGCCGTATACCTAGGTTACACTATAGGCAGCCGTATACCTACGTTACACTATAGGCAGCCGTATACCTACAGTAGGTTACACTATAGGCAGCCGTATACCTAGGTTACACTATAGAGAGCCGTATACCTACATTATACTATAGGCAGCCGTATACCTAGGTTACACTATAGGCAGCCGTATACCTACATTATACTATAGGCAGCCGTATACCTAGGTTACACTATAGGCAGCCGTATACCTAGGTTACACTATAGGCAGCCGTATACCTACCTTACTCTATAGAGAGACGTATACCTAGGTTACACTATAGGCAGCCGTATACTTAGGTTACACTATAGGCAGCCGTATACCTATGTTACACTATAGGCAGCCGTATACCTAGGTTACACTATAGGCAGCTGTATACCTAGGTTACACTATAGGCAGCCGTATACCTACGTTACACTATAGGCAGCCGTGGCGTATACCTAGGTTACACTATAGAGAGCCGTATAACTAGGTTACACTATAGGCAGCCGTATACCTACGTTACACTATAGAGAGCCGTATACCTACGTTACACTATAGAGAACCGTATACCTACCTTACACTATAGGCAGCCGTATACCTTCCTTACACTATAGGCAGCCGTATACCTACATTACACTATATAGCAGTGCTTCTCAAACTGTGAGGCGCCCCCTAGTTGTTGGTGAGGCCCAGCTGGGGAGGCAGTTTTCACAAAAGTAACTATGATCTGTACAGTCCTTTAGCTGTTTGCAAAATTCTCCATTTTAGCCACATTATTAATTTATTTTGTACTTGCTTTATTAGTATATAGAGCTTGGGAGATGGGTGAAATGTAACCCTAGCATTATTTCCAGCTTTTAAATGGACTTTCACCACAGATAGTGAGGCCCAGGCGCCCTCTTGGTCAGTCTGGTGAGGCTCCAGTAGAAAAAGTTAAAGAAGCACTGCTCTAGAAAGCCGTATACCTACATTCAGTGGCGTAGCTATAGGGGTCGCCGGGGTCGCCATGGCGACCGGGCCCCTACGCTAGGGGGGGCCCGCACGGCCCCCCCTTGCTACTTGTTTTTGAGCATCCAGAGAAGCTGCGGCCGCGCAGCTTCTCAGGATGCACAGATCGATTTGATGTTCCGCCCGCACAGTGAGCGGGCGGAACATTGAAGCGATCAGATTACAGGAGCAGGACCTGTCAGCGTCCTCCGCCCGTATTCTCTCCCATAGGCTGCCGGCACTTCATACCAGCAGCCTATGGGAGGCCGGGACGTGACCTCTCCGACAGGCGTGAGGATGTGACGTCATCACGTCTGCCGGAAGTCCCGTCCCTGCGGCTCGCAAGATGGAGCCAGAAGAGGAGGAGGAGAGCTGCTGCCTGCAGCCACAGCGCGGATTAGGTGAGTAGGATGTTTGTTTTTTTAGTGGCACCTCTGGGGGCATTATTAGTATATGGGGGCACCTCTGGGGGCATTATTAGTGTATGGGGGCACCTCTGGGGGCATTATTAGTATATGGGGGCACCTCTGAGGGCATTATTAGTTCTTGGGGGCACCTCTGGGGGCATTATTATTGTATGGGGGCACCTCTGGGGGCATTATTAGTTCTTGGGGGCACCTCTGGGGGCATTATTATTGTATGGGGGCACCTCTGGGGGCATTATTATTGTATGGGGGCACCTCTGGGGGCATTATTAGTTCTTGGGGGCACCTCTGGGGGCATTATTATTGTATGGGGGCACCTCTGGGGGCATTATTAGTTCTTGGGGGCACCTCTGGGGGCACTATTAGTATATGGGGGCACCTCTGGGGGCATTATTATTGTATGGGGGCACCTCTGGGGGCATTATTAGCTCATGTGGGCACCTCTGGGGGCATTATTAGTATATGGGGGCACCTCTGGGGGCATTATTATTGTATGGGGGCACCTCTGGGGGCATTATAAGTTCATGGGGGCAACTCTGTTGGCGTTATTAGTTCATGGGGGCCACCTCTGGGGGCATTATTAGCTCATGGGGGCACCTCTGGGGGCATTATTAGCTCATGGGGGAACCTCTGGGGGCATTATTAGTTGATGGGGGCAACTCTGGGGGCATTATTAGCTCATGGGGGCACCTCTGGGGGCATTATTAGTATATGGGGGCACCTCTGGGGGCATTATTAGTATATGGGGGCACCTCTGGGGGCATTATTAGTTCATGGGGGCACCTCTGGGGGCGTTATTAGTTCATGGGGGCACCTCTGGGGGCACTATTAGCTCATGGGGGCACCTCTGGGGGCGTTATTAGTTCATAGGGGGCAACTCTGGGGGCATTATTAGTTCATGGGGGCACCTCTGGAGGCATTATTAGTTCATGGGGGCATTATTAGTTCATGGGGGCACCTCCTGGGAGCATTTTTAGCTCATGGGGGCACCTATGGGGGCATTATTAGTTCATGGGGGCATTATTAGTCTATGGGGGCACCTCTGGGGGCATTATTAGCTCATGAGGGCACCTCTGGGGCCATTATTTGTTCATGGGGGCACCTCTGGGGGCATAATTAGCTCATGAGGGCACCTCTGGGGGCATTATTATTGTATGGGGGCACCTCTGGGGGCATTATTAGCTCATGGGGGCACAGCAGGGAATCCTACATACAGGGGGCACAGCAGGGGATCCTACATACAGGGGGCACAGCAGGGAATCCTACATACAGGGGGCATCCCACATTCCTAATCACTTTACTGCACATTACACCACACAGCGCAGTTACTATGGGAGCCTACAGGAGGGAGGAAGGGAAGGAAGTTGCTAGAAATGTGCGGAGCCTAAATTGTTTGTCTCGCAGGTTCTAAGGGGATGAAACGTATCTGGAAGGAATCATCATGGAGGTCTGGGCCGGATGGAGAGGAAAAGGGAAAGTGACGCCTCAGATCAAAGAAGACATCACCGGTGAGTCACTGTATGACGGTTTTCTTATTTTGTAGAACATCATTTAGTAGGGGCGCCCCGAGGTGGAAAAGGTTGGGAAGCACTGCGCTAATCTGTCCCGCTGCGCCCGCTGGCACATGCTGTCATCTGATTGGGCCTCTTACCTAATCAGATGACAGCAAGTACCAGCGCCCCCCTCCTCCAGACATCTGCCTTGGCGGCCCAAGCTGTGTCCTATGGCCGTATCTTTACCTCATTGAGCTCCAGCTTGTGCTGCATCTACATTATCTGTACTCAGAGATATCACTGTGTTATCTGTGGTGTTACATAGGACTGCACGGGACATCTACTACATTATCTGTACTCAGAGATATCACTGCGTTATCTGTGGTGTTACATAGGACTGCAGATGACTACTACATTATCTGTACTCAGAGGGATATCACTGTTATCTGTGGTGTTACATAGGACTGCAGGTGATATCAGGTGACTTCTCCAGGTTGCAGAAGTTCAAACTTCATCATGCCCTGCAGACAGTTTATAATGGGAGTTGTAGTTTTCCAGCATGTGGCTCTTCAGGTTGCAGCACTACAACCCCCATCGTTTCCAACTGGCAGTTCATGATGAGAGTTGTAGTTTTTCAGCTGGAGAGTCAAAGATTGGAATACAATGATTAGACAATGACACAGTACAGTCCATTAATTATAGGGGGCAGTAGTGCAGTACATGAGGTGGAGGCAGTGACAGGGCATTAGAACATGGTGGCACATTAGAGTAATTGGATATAACGTTAGATAGGACTTTGCCTGATCGGGGGGAGATGGGGGGGCCCCAAGCTAAAATTTTGCACCAGGGCCCATCAGCCTTTAGCTACGCCCCTGCCTACATTACTCTATAGGCAGCTGTATACCTACATTACTCTATAGGCAGCCGTACACCTTCATTACTCTATAGGCTGCCGTACACCTACATTACTCTATAGGCAGCCGTATACCTACATTACTCTATAGGCAGCCGTATACCTACATTAGGGCCCTATCATACCGAGTGATAATTCCGCCAAATCAGGACAATTCGGCTGACCTAAAATCTTTGGGCGTGGGGCTGCATTGCTCCGTGTAATAGATGCGTGTAATAGCGACGCGCGTCCGACAGCTGATAACTTTAGTATAAAGTAATAACTAACCTTACCGTGTTCCATGGTGTCCTCAGGCTTTCTCCACTGTCCTCCGAAAACTAGCCCAGTGTCTGCAGCTCTGAATTCTCTGCACTGACAGGCCACCGGCCGCTCTGCCAATCACAGGACAGGCCACCGGCCACTCTGCCAATCACAGGACAGGCCAATGACCGCTCTGCCAATCACAAGACAGGCCAACGACCGCTCTGCCAATCACAGGACAGCCCACCGGCCACTCTGCCAATCACAGGACAAGCCAACGACCGCTCTGCCAATCACAGGACAGACCAACGACCGCTCTGCCAATCACAGGACAGGCCACCGGCCGCTCTGCCAATCACAGGACAGGCCAACGACCGCTCTGCCAATCACAGGACAGGCCGCCGGCCGCTCTGCCAATCACAGGACAGGCCACCGGCCACTCTGCCAATCACAGGACAGGCCAACGACCGCTCTGCCAATCACAGGACAGGCAACCGGCCGCTCTGCCAATCACAGGACAGGCAGCCGGCCGCTCTGCCAATCACAGGACAGGCAGCCGGCCGCTCTGCCAATCACAGGACAGGCCGGCGGCCGCTCTGCCAATCACAGGACAGGCAACCTTCCGCTCTGCCAATCACAGGACAGACCAACGACCGCTCTGCCAATCACAGGACAGGCAACCTTCCGCTCTGCCAATCCTGCCCTCCTGCTCTCCAACACAGGAGCCAGAAGCAACAAACTCTGCAAGCTAAGTACTTCTATATTGTATTGTGAGCGAGTTTTGGAGCGTGCGAGTTTTTGATCTAAAGTGTGTTTTTGTCTCAAGTGTGGGACTTTAATATTCTGGGACTTTAGATTCGGGGAGTTTTAGAGGAAAACAAATTGTTTATTTGCTTTTGAACACATTGTTTGCTTTTGTTGCTTGTTTGTTTTTTCTTTCTTTATACATAATATCCCCATATAAATGAGCGCCATGTTTGACAATGCGGCCCAATGTACATCTTGTGCGATGTATGCAATCCTTGATCAACCGATCGAGGGTGCATACCATTGTGGGAGATGTGTGCATGTTGCTGGTTTGGAAGCCCAGATCCTGGATCTAAATGAGCAGCTGCAACGATTGAGATGCATTGGCAAACTGGAAAGGGGTCTGCTTCTGACTGAGCAAGCACTCCAAGGGGTAGATGGGGGAGAGAGTGATAGCATGGAGGTACAGGAGGAAGAGGCAGCTAGTTGGGTCACAGTTAGAAAAAGGGGTAGAGGGAAGAGTGTGAGGGAGGCCAGTCCTGATCTGGCACACCCCAACAAGTTTGCCAAATTGGCGGATGAGGGGGATGTTGATTCAGGGGTGGCATTGCTGCAGCAGGACACTGCCTCTGAAAGCCAGGGGGGTGTCTGCTCCAGTAAGGTGGGAAACAGGAGTTCAGGGCAGGCCAGGCAGGTACTGGTAGTGGGGGACTCAATTATTAGGGGGACAGACAGGGCAATCTGTCACAAAGACCGGGATCGTCGAACAGTGTGTTGCCTTCCTGGCGCTCGAGTTCGTCACATCGCGGATCGGGCTGACAGATTACTGGGAGGGGCTGGCGATGACCCAGCAGTCATGGTGCACATTGGCACCAATGATAAAGTTAGAGGTAGGTGGCGGGTCCTTAAAAATGATTTCAGGGACTTAGGCAGGAAGCTTAAAACTAGGACCTCCAAGGTGATATTTTCCGAAATATTACCTGTACCACGAGCCACACCTGAGAGACAGCGGGAGATTAGGGAGGTAAATAAGTGGCTCAAGAGCTGGTGTAGGGTAGAGGGGTTTGGGTTCATGGAGAACTGGGCCGACTTCTCGGTCGGTTACAGGCTCTACGGTAGGGACGGGCTGCATCTCAATGGGGAGGGTGCAGCCGTGCTGGGGGAGAAGATGGCTAAGAGGTTGGAGGAGTGTTTAAACTAGGGACCGGGGGGGAGGGCAACTACAATATAGTAAGTAAAGACAGAGTAGATGGAGAGCTGGGCCTAGATTATGGAACTGGGGGTGGAGCGGCGGGAGGGGTTAGAATAGTCACTAGTGATAAAAGGAAAGGGAATATGGACAAATATATTAAATGTATGTATACTAATGCTCGAAGCCTCACTAATAAAGCTGAGGAATTAGAACTCATAATGGTTGAAGAGAAATATGATATAGTGGGGATAAGCGAGACATGGCTGGATGAGACCTATGACTGGGCCGTTAATATCCAGGGTTATAGTCTATTCAGAAATGACCGTAAAAATAAGAAAGGGGGAGGGGTCTGTCTATATGTTAAATCAAGCCATAAGCCTATTCTGCGGGAGGATATATGTGATGATAATGTGGAGTCTCTTTGGGTAGAAATAAGGGGAGGGACGAAGAATAATAAAATTCTTATAGGAGTGATTTATAAACCGCCAAGTATAGTGGAAGAATCAGAAAATCTTCTTATAAGACAAATAGATGCGGCAGCGAAGCAGAGGGAAGTCATTATTATGGGGGACTTTAACTACCCAAATATCAACTGGAAAGCAGAAACCTGCAGCTCCAGGAAGGGAAGCGTGTTTTTGGAAATAGTAAAAGATAATTACCTTTCCCAACTAGTAGAGGAACCAACAAGAGGGGGGGCCCTTCTGGACCTGATCTTAACCAATAGGCCCGACAGAATATCAAAAATAGAGGTGGGGGGTCACCTAGGTAATAGTGACCATAACATAGTAAGTTTTCAATTATTCTTCAATAAAATGATTAGCAGAGGGGCTACAAAAACATTAAATTTCAGGAAGGCTAATTTCCAAAAACTAAGAGAGGACCTTGGGAACATAGACTGGGACAATGCCTTCAGAAATAAAAGTACACAAGAGAAATGGGACATATTTAAGAGCATCCTGTGTAAATCGTGTGAACGACACATACCATATGGGAATAAACGTAGTAGAAATAAGAGAAATCCAATGTGGTTAACTACAGCTGTAAGGGGTGCAATAAATGATAAGAAACAAGCATTCAGACTACTAAAACAAGAAGGTAGTGGGGAAGCATTGAGCAACTATAGACAGAAGAATAGAATGTGTAAAACGCAAATAAAAGAAGCAAAAATAGCAACAGAAAGAAGGATAGCCAAAGAAAGTAAAACAAATCCCAAAATGTTCTTCACCTATATAAATAACAAAAGACTTAAAACCGAAAATGTTGGTCCCCTCAAAAATAATCTGGGTGTAATGGTGGAGGGGGAAGAGGAAAAGGCCAATCTACTAAATACATTCTTCTCTACTGTATTCACAGAGGAGAATCCCATAACAGACGATATGACTAGGGATAATGTTAATCCTCCCATAAATCTCACCTGCCTAACACAACAAGAAGTGGGGAAACGCCTTAAAAATATTAAAATCCATAAGTCACCGGGCCCAGAAGGTATCCATCCTAGAGTTTTGCAAGAATTAAATACTGTGTTAGACAGACCGTTATTCCTATTATTTAAAGATTCTATTACGACAGGGATTCTTCCACAGGACTGGCGCATAGCTAATGTGGTACCAATATTCAAGAAGGGGTCAAGGAGTGATCCTGGAAACTACAGGCCCGTAAGTCTAACATCTATAGTAGGTAAAGTATTTGAGGGGATTGTAAGAGATGCTATACTGGAGTATCTTAATGAAAATAATCTTATGACTCAGCACCAGCATGGATTTATGAGGGATCGGTCCTGTCAGACTAATCTGATCGGCTTCTATGAAGAGGTAAGTTATAGACTGGACCTGGGGGAGGCTGTGGATGTTGTGTATCTGGACTTTTCAAAGGCATTTGATACTGTGCCGCATGAAAGGTTGGTCTACAAAATGAGGATGCTGGGACTCGGGGAAAACGTATGCAAATGGGTAAGTAACTGGTTGTGTGATAGAAAACAGAGGGTGGTCATTGATGGAACATATTCAGATTGGGTTTTAGTTACTAGTGGGGTACCACAGGGGTCAGTGTTGGGTCCACTTCTTTTTAATATTTTATTAATGATCTTGTAGAGGGGCTACAGAGCAGAATCTCCATTTTTGCAGATGATACTAAACTGGGTAAAGTAATCAGTACAGAGGAGGATAATATCATATTACAGAGGGATTTGGAGAAGCTAGAGGCTTGGGCGGAGAAATGGCAAATGAAGTTTAATGTGGATAAATGTAAGGTTATGCATTTGGGCCATAGAAATAATAAGTACAGTTATGTGCTAAATAATAAAACACTGGGTAAAACTACTTCCGAAAAGGACCTGGGGGTATTGGTGGACAGTAAACTCAACTTTAGTGATCAGTGCCAGGCAGCAGCTGCCAAGGCTAATAAAATAATGGGATGCATCAAAAGAGGTATAGATGCTAAAGATGAGAACATAGTTTTGCCTCTTTATAAATCACTGGTCCGACCACACTTGGAATACTGTGTACAGTTTTGGGCACCGGTATATAAGAAGGACACAGCTGACCTAGAGCGGGTGCAGAGGAGGGCAACAAAGGTCATTAAGGGAATGGGTGGGTTACAGTACCAGGACAGGTTATCACGCTTGGGGTTATTTACGCTAGAAAAAAGACGTCTTAGGGGCGATCTGATCACAATGTACAAATATATGAATGGACAGTACAGAGATTTTTGTAGTGGTCTTTTTACTCCTAGGTCTGTAACAATGACAAGGGGGCATCCTCTACGTCTAGAGGAAAGAAGATTTCATCATCAGCATCGACGCGGGTTCTTTACTGTACGAGCGGTAAGACTGTGGAACTCTCTGCCACATGATGTTGTCATGGCTGATTCAGTAAATAAGTTCAAGGGAGGCCTGGATGCTTTTCTTGAAAAATATAATATTACAAGTTATGGGCATTAGATTTCTGGTGATACGTTGATCCGGGGATTGTTCTGGTTGCCATTGCAGTCGGGGGAGGGGGGGGGAGTTTCTCCCTGTGGTGGGGCGTTTGTCTTCTGCCCCATAGGGGTTTTTCGCCTTCCTGGATCAACACAGTAGGATTTTCCTAGGTTGAACCTGATGGACTCTTGTCTTCTTTCAACCTTATTTACTATGTTACTATGTTACTATGTAATCACAGGACAGACCAACGACCGCTCTGCTAATCACACGACAGGCCGCCGGCTGCTCTGCCACTCACAGGATAGGCTTCAAGCCGCTCTGCCAATCACAGGACAGGCCGCTGGCAGCTCTGCCAATCACAGGACAGGCCGCCGGCCGCTCTGCCAATCACAGGATAGGCCGCAAGCCGCTCTGCCAATCACAGGACAGGCCGCTGGCAGCTCTGCCAATCACAGGACAGGCCGCTGGCAGCTCTGCCAATCACAGGACAGGCCACAGGCAGCTCTGCCAATCACAGGACCAGCCGCTCTGCCAATCACAGGATAGGCCGCAAGCCGCTCTGCCAATCACAGGACAGGCCGCTGGCAGCTCTGCCAATCACAGGACAGGCCGCTGGCAGCTCTGACAATCACAGGACAGGCCACAGGCAGCTCTGCCAATCACAGGACAGGCAGCTCTGCCAATCACAGGACAAGCCACCAGCCGCTCTGCCAATCACAGAACAGGCCACCGGCCGCTCTGCCAATCACACGACAGGCCACCGGCCGCTCTGCCAATCACAGGACAGGCCACCGTCCGCTCTGCCAATCACAGGACAGGCCACCGGCCGCTCTGCCAATCACAGGACAGGCCACCGGCCGCTCTGCCAATCACACGACAGGCCACCGGCCGCTCTGCCAATCACACGACAGGCCACCAGCCGCTTTGCCAATCACACGACAGGCCACCAGCCGCTCTGCCAATCACATGACAGGCCGCCGGCAGCTCTGCCAATCACAGGACAGGCCGCAGGCAGCTATGCCAATCACACGACAGGCCGCAGGCAGCCCTGCCAGTCACAGGACAGGCCGCAGGCAGCCCTGCCAATCACAGGACAGGCCGCAGGCAGCCCTGCCAATCACAGGACAGGCCGCAGGCAGCCTTGCCAATCACAGGACAGGCCGCCATCTTGTCTCTAGTGCCTAAGAATGAAATATTTTGGTCATACTAATAGAATTATTTTAGTTGCAGAGCTAGCAAACAAGATCACTAATGCAACCTAACTTGCTAGCATCCTTTTAGGACCACAAATCTATGGCGGTCAGTGACCTATTACGGCCTGCATAACGCTGCTGTAGCGACATCACTCATATGTTGGATTTCTGTATGACAGTGTTGCTATACATCTTTTCACCAGCAGATGTCAGTAGGAATACACCTTAGTCTCCTGACTGTAATAACTATGCAGGAGGCGGCAGATAATTTATTTACTGATGTTTTGCCTTTGTTCACATTATTTTATGGAAATTACTTTGTTTTTCCCTGATGAATTCTCTGTAACAAACAATGACTGCATAGAGGCTCAGCTGCCGGATACAGAACCACATCCATATCTCATACAAGGCAGCCTGTGGGCTCCAGGGGATGCTGAGGGTTGTAGTTTGGAGACCACGTTCTAAATGCAGAATGAATGGTTCCTGAATTGTGCCAGATTATCAGATATTCTGGATTATTGGACACAGAAAACTAGTGGCATTATATCCTATGCCCCAACATCTATCTATTCAGTCTTATAGTTCTGTGCTGGAAACCGCAACCAAAATAACACCAATCTGTCATAGGGATAAGCGGCAATACCGCACACAACCTGAGGAGCGGCAGAAGAGAGCCCATACAGCCAGGACCCCAGACTAACACACTGTACATAGCTAGTCCTGCTCTCAGCTGTATCCAGTGTAGACAATGCTCTGTGAGCTCCAGGCTGATACATTGTACATAGCTAGTCCTGCTCCCACCTGTATCCAGTGTAGACAATGCTCTGTGAGCTCCAGACTAACACACTGTACATAGCTAGTCCTGCTCTCAGCTGTATCCAGTGTAGACAATGCTCTGCGAGCTCCAGACTGATACATTGTACATAGCTAGTCCTCCTCTCAGCTGTTTCCAGTGTAGACAATGCTCTGTGAGCTCTAGACTGATACATTGTACATAGCTAGTCCTCCTCTCAGCTGTTTCCAGTGTAGACAATGCTCTGTGAGCTCTAGACTGATACATTGTACATAGCTAGTCCTGCTCTCAGCTGTATCCAGTGCAGACCATGCTCTGTGAGCTCCAGACTGATACATTGTACATAGCTAGTCCTGCTCTCAGCTGTATCCAGTGCAGACCATGCTCTGTGAGCTCCAGGCTGATACATTGTACATGGCTAGTCCTGCTCTCAGCTGTATCCAGTGTAGACAATGCTCTGTGAGCTCCAGGCTGATACATTGTACATAACTAGTCCTGCTCTCAGCTGTATCCAGTGTAGACAATGCTCTGTGAGCTCCAGACTGATACATTGTACATAGCTAATCCTCCTCTCAGCTGTTTCCAGTGTAGACAATGCTCTGTGAGCTCTAGACTGATACATTGTACATAGCTAGTCCTGCTCTCAGCTCTATCCAGTGCAGACAATGCTCTGTGAGCTCTAGACTGATACATTGTACATAGCTAGTCCTGCTCTCAGCTGTATCCAGTGCAGACCATGCTCTGTGAGCTCCAGGCTGATACATTGTACATAGCTAGTCCTGTAGTGTAGTTTTTGCCCAGGGCCGGCCTCAGGCAGTCAGCATGCTGCCATGTTCAGTGACTGGTCATGCAGGGATTGTGGAGCTCGGACTCTATAAACGTCTATTAGTCACATAGTCCGTGCAGAATTTTACCTGAATCTTTATATGAATGTTGCCTTTATGCCTGAGATCTCCACCGTGTGTTATTGTTCATATTTCTTCCGTTAGTTATATAGATAGCAGCTACTTAAACTGGTTATTCAGACTGAAGTGCATGGAGCAGAGTTTTTATACCACACACAACCTGAGGACAGGGGTGGCGCTGTTTTTGCAAGAAGTAGCTGTATTCCACGGGCCGAGGAGGGCCCGATCAACGATGTAAACGAGCAGCGATCTGCTAGATCGCCACTCGTTTACTGGGCCTATTCCACGGCCCGATGATCGTTGAGCGAGGGCTGCAGGGACATCGTTAGCGATGTCCTTGCAGCCCTTGCAGCATCATACATTACCTGACAGGTCTCCTCCGCGCTGTCTTCATCCCCGGGTCCCGGGCGCTCTATCTTCAGAATGGCCGGTCAGCTGACAGGCCACACTCATCCAATCACAGGCCGCGGCGGTCCCAGCCTGTGATTGGCTGAGCCCTCCGTCAGCTGACTGGCCATTCTGAAGATAGAGCGCGCGGGACCTGTAGAGGAAGACAGAGCGGAGAAGAAGCCTGGACAGGTAATGTATGATGATGATGCTGTTGCTGTCAAATCGTCGGTCGCCCGCTGCGCACCGCTATTCCACCGTAGCGATGCGCGGTGGGGGAACGATGATTTTAGGTCTGGCCCTTAATGAACGATCAGCCGATGACACGATCATCGGCTGATCGTTCTCTCTATTCCACCGAGCGATAATTGGCCAAATGGGGCGGATCCCGCTGATTATCGTTACTGTGGAATAGGGCCCTTACTGAGCTCAGGGAGATCAGTGAAAAGAAAATCCAATGGAGTACTCATTTACGAGTCTCCACTGATTGCCCCCTACAAAATTTGAATATGAAAAGAAGGGGTCCGTGGAGCCTCAGCTACCAGTCTCAAAACACGGGAATAGCCAGATAGCCCTCTCTCCACAGAAGGAAGATCCGTGAAAAGAATCCAATGGAGTGCTCATTTAAGAATATAACTTCAGCAAGTGAAAGACAAAAAGTGGTGGATTCCTATTGGCCCCAAACCCTCATTTGAAAACCAGCCAGGTGTCTCCAACTTCCCAGAGAAATGGCTCGCGGCTTCTGAAGTCAAGTCACACTTTATTGGTATGCTACGCGTTTCGAGGGTGAAAATCCCCTCTTCATCAGGCATGATATGGTCACTGATCTGCACATATTTATATCAGAAAGACAATGAATGACCCGGAACAGGAAGTCTGGCCACGGGTGTCATGATGACATCATCAGACTCACCTGATCTTGTCTGGGGGGGAATCCTTTACAAACACATGCTTTAAAAAACATAAAAGACAAATGTCCCCTACAGTCAATATAAACGCATTCGGAAGAACTGTACGGAGGACATCACATTTAGGAAACAAGCAAATATACTGAAGAAAAGGTTTATTACATAATGCATACCAAAGAACATGTCAACTCCCCCAAGACAACTGGCTAAGTAGAAGTGTAAAGGCTCCAGACCAGCAGGAAACAAGTAGCGTCAACTTCATCACCCGGTTTAGTAAATCACCTAAGCACATACAGAGGATCCTACAAAAACATTGGCACCTCTTAAAAGTAGATCCCTTTATAGGTCCCCTACTCCCGGAGAGACCTTTGATCACCTATAGGAGGGCACCAACCATTAAAAATCTGGTTGCCCCCAGTCGTCTACGTAGACATCGGAAAGGACGACCGCAAAATAAATCGGAGGCAGGGATAACAAAATGTAATCAGCAGAGATGGCTTTGCTGTAATTCCATCAAAGCAGGGACGACTGAGATTCGAAGCAATATAACCGGGCAGAGTTTCACCATCAAGCAGAGACTAAATTGTAAATCCTGCTATGTGATCTACGTGCTGGAACGCCCCTGTGGACTCCAATACGTGGGTCGCACCGCTCAGCCCCTACACTGCCGATTGAATGGACACAGATTGAATGTGAAAAAAAGTTTTCTAAAGCATGGGGTCTCCAGGCACTATCACGAAACACATAATTCTGATCCAACTTCATTGAAGATTTGTCCCATCGATCAGATCGACCCCCATGTTAGCAATCGGTTTGATCAGTTAATTAAGCGTGAGATGTATTGGATCTATCGACTACAAACATTACAGCCCTCAGGGCTCAATGAAATTACAGAGCTGATAGTCTGAGTAGGGTAATACTATTGAGGTTCGACAACACAAAGCGGGTTATGTTGGCTCTGTTATGAAAACACTTACAGTATAAGGGTTTCAGCTATAAAGTCCATCAATTTATTTATCATATATAGTGAGATCTATCCGGGTTCTGTCAATAAGGTCAGCTTGCTCATTATAAATGTTTTTGAAGTGTAGGGGATATGAACCCAGGCTACCACAATTAGGGCTATGTCACTCTGGGGTGTGAGCCACACACCACACATTGGCTGAGGTGAAAGATCTATGTCAGCCTATACCTAGAGATAAACCTGGTTTGTACACAAGCCCTCTCAGTATTTATCTATCTATCTATCTCCTATCTATCTATCTATCTATCTATCTATCTATCTCCTATCTATCTCCTATCTATCTATCTATCTATCTATCTATCTATCTATCTATCTATCTATCTATCTATCTCCTATCTATCTATCTATCTATCTATCTCCTATCTATCTATCTATTTCCTATCTATCTATCTATCTATCTATCTATCTATCTATCTATCTATCTCCTATCTATCTCCTATCTATCTATCTACCTATCTCCTATCTATCTCCTATCTATCTATCTCCTATCTATCTATCTATCTATCTCCTATCTATCTATCTCCTATCTATCTATCTATCTATCTATCTATCTATCTATATATTAAGGCATGTTTTAGCAGTGAACTAGGTATCTATATGGCAAGATGCACAAGAATATGTACATCCACATGATTTTTAATCATATTTTATAATATTTATTATTTTTTATTATAATTTGTATACAAAATATATGGAAGTATATAAGTGTATACACTGCCCCCCTTGCAGGTAGCCCCCCATACTGTATACACCCCCCCCTTCAGGTAGCCCCCATCAGGGGCGGATTAACTTTACCATAGGCCCCGGGCTGTTCACCAGGCCTGGGCCCCCCCACCCCACTGTAACTATGGCAGCACTAGCCTGGCGTTCATAGTACAGGATAGATAATGTCATGATGTCCTGATTTGTGCAAAATTGCCATTAAAAAACTGTGATTTTTTGCAAATCATGGCAGAAGTGTAGCCAGGAGACAGTACACCACTGAAAGGATAAGTCTTTTTGGGTGGTCATGGGCCCCCCAGGAGCTCAGGGCCCCGGGCTGCCGCCCAAAACGCCCATATTATAATCCACTACTGGCCCCCATGCTGTTCAAACTCCCTTTTGCATGTAGCCCCCATGCTGTATACACTCCCCCCTTCAGGTAGCCCCCCCATGCTGTATACACTCCCCCCTTCAAGTAGACCCCATGCTGTATACATTTCCTTACACCCCCTTACTGTATACATTCCCCAACACCACCACCCAGCAGGTAAGCCCCTTACTCTATACACTGTATATACACTGTACACTGTTAGGGTGCCTTCACACCTAACGGATCCGCAGCGGATTTCACCCTGCGAATTTGCAGTGAAATCCGCTGCGGATCCAGTGTCTTCAAACCAATGACACTACATACTCGCAGTGGGATTGCGAGTATGTAAATTAACCCCCTTGGCGGTAGCGTAACTTACACTGACAGAGGCTGCCATCATCCCGCCTGCACAGACCGCTGTTAGATGGTGCAGGCTCCCCTCCAGTGTGCTCAGCACTGTGCTACTGCTGCCAGGCACAGCTCTCTCCTCACCGCTCTGGACGCTGCACACACTGCTCCAGCTTGCTTCGGGGGGGGGGGGGGCGTCCATAGAGGTGAGGAGAGAGCTGTGCCCGGCAGCAGCAGCACAGCGCTGAACACACTGGAGGGGAGCCTGGACCATCTAACAGCGGTCTGTGCGGGCGGGATGATGGCAGCCTCTGTCAGTGTAAGTTACGCTACCGCCAAGGGGGTTAATTTACATACTCGCAGCGGGATGTCAATCTCGCTGCGAGTATGTAGTTTCATAGGGTTGAATGACACTGGATCCGCAACGGATTTCACTGCAAATTCACACTGTGAAATCCGCTGCAGATCCGGTAGGTGTGAAGGTACCCTAACTGTATTTATTTCTGTGGATGTTGTGAGGCAGCTGCCCTAGCAACCAATCAGATTCCAGCTCCCTGTGAAAATGAAAGCAGTAATCCTATTGGTTGCTAAGGCTTCCAACTGCTGTTTACTGCTGGAGACATGCAGCTAATTATATCACCTGTGTGTGCAGTGTGGAGATTCTCCCATTCATCTCTATGGGGCGCTCTTCCCTCTCCCCTCCTGTACATCTGGCAAGGACGGGACCTTCGCTCTAACCAAATTTGGGGTCAAATGATTCAGGTGTTTGAAAGTCTATACGGGACAGACAGACAGACAGACTTTCATTTGATGATGAGATATATATATATATATATTTTTATTGCATGCTGGGCTGTATATATATATATATAGATATTAATTGTATGCTGAGCTGTGTATATA